>NC_050190.1:7632320-7884820 GCF_008315115.2 Sander lucioperca | reverse complement strand
CGTGATACGAACCGAACCGTGGATTCTGTGAACCGTACCACCCCTAGTAAAAATGTAACTATAAAACTTTGTATGACTTTTTAAGGGCCTGCAGATACTAACTTAACTTAACCCTATTAAATCAACACTCTTTTCGACACATTGTTCGATGATTTTTTCAACATTTTTGACGGGTTTTAAAAAAAAAAAATGTTTTTGTGCAATTTTGTTGAAAGAAACCCACATTTCTGACTTTGAAAAGGGGTCAGACTTGACCCGAGGACAACAGGAGGGTTAAATGAACTAAGTATTGTCTCGGTCGTACCTTCTGGCAGTGAGTTGAGGTACTGTTTCATGAGGCCTTGAACCCTCTCCAGGTAGAGCTGGATCAGCACGTTGTGAAACTCTGGGCCCTTATCATCCCACACGTAAATGATGTGCTCCAAATATGGGATGGCAAGCTCCTTAAAGCCCTCCTTCAGAAAGTTCAGCACCTTGTCTCTGGGCAGAGTCTCCACCTCTGTCAGGTCCTCGGTGAAGATCTGGACAGGAAGAGAGATTTTTAAAACTACAGGAGAGCTTTCCAGTCCTTCCAGAGTTTTTTTGTGATTGTTGGGCAAAAATCCTTGATTATGCGGCACGTTTTCTTAAAAAATGCGATGGAATATGCGGGATATTTATGCAATGAAATTGCGGGAACTTGCAAAAACTGCGGTTTCATCGCGGGGTTTGCAGCTTTTCGATGATGTTCACGTCGCGTAATTACGTCACTTCATAATTCCATATGAATTGAAATGGCTGCTCTTGTGTGAAGTAAACACAACATTTTTCATCTTTCTGCTAAGATATATGTGACTTTTTTGCAACGAAAATGCGGGGATTATGAAATCATGCAAGCCCCGCATATTTTGCGCGGAAATCGGCAATTTATGCGACGAAAGTGCGGCGTATTTGAAAAAATGCGGACTTTGGCTGATTATGCATTGAATTATGCGATCGCATAATCGCGTTTTTCTGGAGGGACTGGCTTTCTTTATGGTAAATGGACATACAATATAGCATAAGGGGCTATTGTCATTTTGACAACTGTAGGTTATGTGAAGTAAAAAAAAGGCACAAAAAAGAATGAGCTTCCATCTACAACCAAACAGCAACACATATAAAAAATGTAAAGCAATTTACAACATTCATATACAACAAAACAAGTAACTAACATTAATCTCTGTGTCCCACCTTCAAGCCATCCTCAGGACAGATCTTCAACACCCAGGGAGAAAACTCAAAGATTATTCCCAAATTCTCCACTCCTGTGTGTGGGTGGGGGGGAGGGGGGGACGACGACAAAAAAGCATGTGATCAAGCTCATAATCAGCAATCCGCTTTAGAAAACTTCCTTTCAAGCAGACACATGCAGCACTTTACCATCAATAACACATCAATACAACAATGATTTAGAGTTATTGGCACAGCTAGTGTTCCACTTCCATATCTTGTAATTGTAATATTTATCGCAATACAGTACATGCTTCTTCTGGTAATGTTTTTTTCCCCCCCTGAAATAAAAAAGAGACCAATGTTGTAGAGCTGCAATAATTAGTCAATTAATCAAGTAGTGCATCAACAGAAAATGAACTGGCAACCACTTCATAATTTAAGTCGTTTTTTCAGCAAAAAGTCTTCCAGGTTTGTCCCATTAGTTGGACAGAAAAAAAAGACAGACAGAGATTTTACGATGTCACCTTAGACATTATTGTGACAGTTTATAGACCAAAGATTGCGTATTTATGAAAATAATCATCAAATGTACTAGATCCAAACTGAAATTAAAGAGTAAGTAATATTCCAAAATATACCCAAGCAAGAACCAGTTGTTGTTTTGACCTGAATAAGTTTGAGACCCAGTGTTCCCCACATGTTGAAAACGTATTTGTGATAGATCTGCCAAAAAATGGATTTTGAAGGTTTGTTTGTATTGTTATTCCAATAGCATCATTCCAGTTATAATGGCTTTCTTTATTTGTTTGTAGTTGGTAGAAAGCAGAAAAAACGTGCTGTATAATGCATTGCTACCATTAACAAATTGAACCACTGCCAAGGAGGTTGAGAGCCTCTACACAGCTTTTGATATTTTTTCCACTGGGTTTTATTTCACAGGCAATTTACTGGATTGAGTTTCAACACATTAATAGGCTGATGGGAAGAACCGAAAACAAAAATTACTCCCAGCATTTTTTTCTACAGCCAAGAGAAAATCTTAAACATAAAAAAATCTTTGTGACCAAATGCATTGCTTTTTATGAAAAGTAGTTTAATGTTTAAACTATAACAGAACACAGGCACTAACAATACAACAATGGTATTAAAAAAAAGCTTCTAATCATCTCCATCATGGGCTTACTCTACAAGAGACATTGGCCCAATCCCAAAGTGAGCCCTGAGGACTAAGGACTAAAGACTCACAGACTTCATTGATCTCAGGTGCTAAGTGAGTGAGTCCACATGGGCTCAGATAGGTATAAATGGGATTGGGACAGCATTTCACCAGATCACATGTTACCTTGGCGACATTTAATAACAAAGATGTTGCTGACACTTGCTGGTTTGGCAATTTTTCATTTTAAGTTTGTTGCTTTCCACACGGCCAAGGCACAGGAGACGGCTGCCTGATTCCACATTTTTTCAAACTCTTGTTTTACAAGCTGGACAACAGGTTGGTCTGTGTTCCGTGGTCGTGTGTCGTGCTGTTGTTTACCTTTGTAATTCCCGGATTTCCCTATGGTCTCCTCGGTAAACGTCACAACGCTTTGAACTGTGGGTAATTCCCTTTGGTGAAGTCTGCATTGATGCAGACTCACGGAAAGGGCTCGGTAAGTGTGTACTCAAACCCTCACGCCCTTTGAAATTCGACATTGGGACACTAAGCCCTTACGAATTTCACGAGAACGCGCACCAAAGTCCGTGAGTCTGTGAGTCCGGACTTTGGGATTGGGCCATTGTAATGACCCAACCATTATACCACACTGTCACAATTAATTTGAAACTTTAATTTAACAGACACACACACACAGGAACAGACACACACACACACACACACACACACACACACACACACACACACACACACACACACACACACACACACACACACACACACACACACACTTTTAACTGCCAAGTATCCAGTACATACATTTATCTTGCCATCACTGGTGCAGAGGTATAAACGATTCACAGAATAAATACGGACACATATGGTACAAAACCCTCTCTTTTAGTCAGTGCCAGACATATGAAAGAGTGCAGATCATGACATGCGACAGACAATACATTTCATCCAACATCCACAATCAATCAGGGTGAAAGTTCTCTCAGAGCCTTTCCCAAAATCACCCCAACAAATGTTAACATATCTAGTGGAGATGACAACTTTGACACTAAGTTATAACAGACGTAAGTTGGCCGTTGATCCTTACCCAGTCTTTGAAGGTACTGCACCGTTCGCTCATGGCCCTTCAGTGGAGAGTTGGCCTTGGTGGACTGGTCCAGCAGCACCTGCAGAGCTGCGGGAGGGCAAACAGGGTGAGGAAAAATGAAGGGAGGCGAGAGAGAGGGCAGCAAGAGCAAATGTGCGATTAGTCTGAGTGATGGAAAGTAGAGAGATGTCATCTACTCTGTGGCGTGCACTGCGTTACGTAACTCTTTTGTCAACAGAAATTGGATGAAGCACACGCACAGTGTTAATTGTTGAACAGGAACAGCTGGTTTGAATTGAGGGGCCGACCCGAGCAGCATGACATCAGAAGCACAAATTGCAGCAGGTCGATTAAAACCAGCCGCCGCTCACAGCGAGAACAGCCCAGAATCTGTCGCAGAATCCCTCCAGAAACCAAATAACATTAAGACAGCTCTGATCTACGAGGATGACGAGTCGACCGCATGCAGGAACTGTGTAGCCCGACAGAGCAGTTCCACGATGTGCCCAGAACACAGCTTTGTTACAAGCACATAACTGGTACCTATTGGATTAAAACATGATGGAATAATTCAGCGTAAAATGGCTCTTGTATTTGAATTGGGAGATAATGAGGAGGCCGCTGACAAAGGCCGATGTAGGTCTGGCATCAAGTGATTCGTCATTTAAACTCGAAACCCCAAACTCAACACCAATTTGAAGGTGAAATTGGGAACAGATGTTTCGGTGTGCGTTATTGTTGTGTGCTCAGTTGTAATGCTGAGGCCTGCAACAGATGAACAACATTTCGGCGAATAAAACGAAACGAATAAAATCATTATCCAGCTGACTGACTTATCTGTTGTCTGCTGCTTGATTATTCATTTCCCACTTCTAAAACAATGTTTTATCACATCGGAAATTTCATTGGAAAAGTAAACAAATTAAGTACAAATTGAGTTTTTATTTAAAAGGTGTATAAAATGCAGCTCTATCTCCAGCAATCGCGACTTTCAAAATTTGACGCACAAGCATTAGCAGCAAAAATGCACTTAAAATGTGTTTGATTATACTATTATTATTACTGATGCATTAACATGTATGGAGCATTTCAATTGCTAACATACTACTTATTTAGCTATATATTGTATGTTGGGTAATCTAATCTGTGTGACACTGAATTGACATTCCTTCAAGCCAGTGTAAATCCTTGCTGTACAACAAGCCGTTGGTCAAACTTTGTTTCCTGATTCAAACAATATTGAGAATTTGTTAGAAAAGCAAAGAATAATCCTGTTTTTTTTATTCCCAGTATTTTTGAAAGGAGTTTGTTAAGCAATGAGTTAAAATACATGGAGGGAATCTTGGCAGCATTTTTTTTTTTTTGAGGAAAAGAAACTTCAAGCAACAGGGCAGTGATCATGTTTAGACTTTTCCTTAGTAAGATCAAAAACCACAGCATATTAATATTTCTTTCCTTGCATTAAAAAAAGATCCAATTATTAAAGGTTTATTTTATTGGCGTTTACCAGGTTGGTCAGTTTGGCTCTGTGTTGAATTAAGGTCAGTGCACATTTCTTTAGAATTACCCGATATCAGTCAACTCATCCAAATGAAAGACAGAGTGAAATCATACCCCTGTAAACAGAGCTAGATGTCTGGATGTGACTCACAATATGTATTTATCAGATATATATAGTCTTGTTCATATGTATGTACGTGCCTGATTTTATGATATATTTTCATGTTTTTTAAATACAAAGTGTGCCTTCTACTTGCTTATGCAAAAATGGCTGTTACCCATTCATGCAAAAAAAGCCAATTTGAACTTGCACTTAAACTCAACAGAGCAAAAATATCTGCCAGTTTTCCAGGAAAGCCACAACAGCTGAAGGTGTATTAAAAGCCAACAGTTCAAATGAATTATTACACTTCAAATCACACATAATCAAACAGAACTGGGTAAAAATCACCATATAAATTGTCCATTTCAAGTAAAGCAGATCACTTCTTTTGTTTGTGTCAAGAAAATGCATAAAACATGCCCCGCTGCTGGCAGAATTTTTTGTATTTTACAGTAAAAAAGCAAACATTTTAACAATCTTTTAGATTGTTGTCTTTTTCTCACAGGACTTGACAAAACAAAGGATTAACATCTTGAGATCTGTTGCAAATCACTGCCTATTCAAGAATAAAAAGAGTAATGCCTGCACAGTGACTCTGAACCACAAATGTATTTATATGGACGTTTTGATTACTTGTCAGATCTTCGTCAGGTCAAAATGCTTTTAAATAGTTACCTTAACCATCTATTAATAAACTGAGGGTATTTTTTTTTAACTTGCCCATGGACTAACTATTAGCAATTCAAGTAGCATGAAATCAAAACTTGTAAATTCATCCCAAAGAGTAGGAGTTCAGAAACATCAAATATATCCCAAAAATACTGTTGTAAAGTTGTTTGACCTGATGTTGATGCGATTGGGAAGCTCAGATTCCCATAATTATACACAGCTCTCAGCATGGGTGTCTGACTAGCAAGCAGACCGCCTCTCTTTTAACCTTACCTTTCTGGTGCAGGCCTTTCTTCTCATAGAGAATAATGAGCTCGCTGTACTTATGGGCTTTTTTCAGGACGTACTCGCTCTCCTCGATGTGGCAGTGGTTGTTTTCCAGACGAAGGAGAGGCGACACCAGGGCCACGTTCGTCTAAAAGAGGGGAAGGGCAGATTATAAAACATGAACACCACACATTCCCAAACTTTAATCCATTCACCCCTTCAAAGCTCAAGTTGTCTTTTGACCTCACTAATTATTTCATCCTCTCTGCTTAACAGTTTGTTTATCATTTAAATAATCTGGTGCAGGTGTTGGTGTGTCTTGATCTCCAGTCACTCCTCCTGGAGGTTATCCCTCCAGTGTACTCTGGGTCTGCCCTTGGAGTTCCTCTGCACCTGGTGGCATTTTTCCTGGATCCAACATGGATTGGCTCTTCTAAACGTGAAGCAGCGGCAGAAAGACGGTTTAGCGCCTCAGACAAAGCCAAAACTATCCTGTGGAGAAACTAACTTTGGCTGCTTAAAATAATGATCTCATTCCAACACAAGTTACTTTCTTACCATAGATGAGGGTTGACACAGAGACTGCCTGGTGAATTGAAAGTGTTGCTTTGGTTCCCAGGCATCGACCTCCCTGAATCAAACACCAGACACCCATAACCGAAGCTACTACACCTCGATGACAATCAGGCTTACGCTACTTTTTTTTTTTTTTTTTATATTTTTTCGGGCATTTTAGGCCTTTATTTCTATAGCACAGATGAAGACATGAAAGGGGAGAGAGAGGGAATGACATGCAGCAAAGGGCCGCAGGTTGGAGTCGAACCCGTGGCCACTGCGTCGAGGAGTAAACCTCTAAACATGTGCGCCCGCTCCACCAACTGAGCTAACCTGGTCACAGGCTTACACTACTTTTAACTGTGACTCAGTTTTTGTTACTTCAAAGTAAATCTGCCTGCTTAACACGGAACCCATTTGGCTACGTGTGAGGCAAAGTTAACTGTTGGTGTTGCTGCCAATTTCTACAAAGTTTTCTATGTGTTCGGAATGACTTCTCTGTGATATCATACCATTTTGCTCTAAGTGGACGGTGAAGACTTTCAAGTTTATTAGAGCCAACATAACCTTTCTCATGAAATCTAAACATTTGGACTAGGTTCACTGACAACTGCAGGCTGGTTGTTGATCAAAAAGTATGCCATGAGTGATGCATTAAGGAACAGAGAAAGAAACCGATCAAAATAGGTCGGTTTGCATTTAAAATGTTCAAATTCACTGTATAATGCGACTGCTAGTGACAAAATGACAGCATAAAATAAAAACAACAGAACCTTTTAGAAGACAGCACATCAGTAAAGAGCAACATACTGTACAGAGCACTGTACAGAGTCTGCAAGACATGGAATTATCAACATCAAGAAATAATTATTGTTCAAAAGGTGGCAGTCGTGACTGAAATGTCTAGATTTGTTAAATCACAACAACAACACGCATGAAGAAAGAAAGGCAAGATCGTCTGGGCCTTACGTGCAGGTAACATTTCAGCAGCGTGGTATCGATGATCTGCAGGAGCTTTTTGCGGCTTTTAATAGTAGGCGTGCCCTCCATGAGCGGAGACGTTGTAGAAGGGTCAGAGTCATTCAGCTGTTTCACCAGGTGGCTGCGTTTCTGTGGGGAAAAACAAATAAAGATGTGGCTTATTAATAGTGTACTTTCTTTGATTTACATCAATTAACTTTATTACTATACAACCCTTGGCGTTTTTGTTAATTCTCCTCCAAGCAGAGCCTCATTCAAAGCTTAAATCTTTTACAATGTGGGGTCTGACAAAATGTATCACTTCCTCCATGGATTTATGCACTATACACACACATATACACACACCTGGGTGAGGTAATCGATGAGAGCGAGATGAGCCTTCTCCAGCTCTGCCCCGGACAGAGTAGGCAGAGGGTTAGGATAGTGCAGCTGTTTGCGGTAGTCCGACGGGAGCAGGTCTGGGTACAGGCCAATCACATGGGTGGGATCTGCAGGGCACACAAGGGGAAATCTGTCACACTTTATTCCACGTATGACACTTGAGTTTTATTTTTGTAGACTTTGATTAAAACGGAAAAGTGATTTGAAGACTGATTTTATAATACAAACACACAAAAAACATATTTAATTGACCAGACCTGAAATCAAGGGCTAATTAGAGCAAGGGAAAGTCTGTCGTCATTGTGGAATAAATTCTCACAAACGCAAGATGTGACATCATTACATGTCAAAGCTATACAGTATGTGAATAAAAACATTTCAATCAATATACACAATAGGCAACAGATGTCTAATGAGGTCAAGGGAAGAGAAAGGAAAACAAAAAGTAGGCAGAATAAACGTGACAAAATGTTCATCTGAATTAGGCTCAAATACAATAAAATAGATCATAAAAATAATTATGGGTGAGGTTTATCACACTGGGACAAAGCCAATCACCTCATCAAAGTTGACAAGAGTACAACATATTTACTTTACTACTCCAGATGTCTAAGCTATGGGCACCCATCCCATGCAGTGATTAGCCATGTGTTAGAGGTTAAACCAAATAAATATTACAGCACATACAAGTCTTACAAATTTGGCCTGAATAGACAGAAATCAGGTGTCCACTGGGAGGGAGGAGAGGCCTACCTGTGCCCAGTTTGGCAAACACCTGCATGGAGTCATCAAATCTCTTCTGGCAAAACAGATTGAAGGCATAGAGATTCTGGATGTGATGTATCTGCTGCTTCTTATCACCATCCGAATCATCCTTCATCTTCTAGCAGAAAGAAAAATAAAGAAAAGCAAAAAATACATCATGCTACTGCAAAATGTCTCCAGTTATTTAGCAGAATAATAGCTTTACAAAAATGTGAAAACCACATGAATGGCCTTTTTTTAATTTTTTTTTTTATTCTTGAACATGCCCCTGGAAAGCCAGATTGCTAGATAAGCTGACAAAGTCCAAAGCGGTTTTGCTGTTTTCAACATACTGCTCCTAATCAAGATAAGTGTTTTGGTGTTCCATCCTCTGAGCTAAAGCACCAATTTAATCTTGAGGAATAAATAAGGTTAAATAGTGAAGTGAGTGGTTCTGCCGCTCACCGCCAGCTGCAGAGCCAGCTCAAACTGCTTGTCCTGAAGAAGCTGCCGGATCTGGCTGGCTATTGATACGGGCACCAGGCGCCACACAAAGTGGTTGCTGGCAACATACACAATATTTTGCCTGGGAAAGATAAGAGGAGAAAACAAGATTAGAGAGGCTGGAACAAAAGGGTTTTCTTTGTAAGGAAGAACTGTTCATTATCAGTATCACTATCATAATAAAGAAATAGAAAACAGCAGAACGGACTAAAGCGGCAAATCATGCATGACGCTCTTTTAAGAATGCTACGATAGGAACCAGAGAGTGGTAGCCATGAAACAGCAACAATTCACTATCAAACTTGTAACTTCAAACCAGGAGTCTTGCAGTAGCCATTGCAGGATTTTTATTTTACCTGAAATATACTGCTGTACTGCTTTTTTTTTTTTTTTAACGTTATATCAAGATTATTTTCATTTTCATGTTATTATGACATACTGTATATTCTTGTTCAAACTATTCTGTTTTTACAAGAACCTTTTTTGTTATAACAGCCCGCCCGCCCGCCCATCCATCCATCCATCCATCCATCCACCCACTCACCCATCCATCCATCCATCCATCGATGCAGCCAGCACAATGTAACGTGACTTATTCATAAAAGTAAACAGCTAATGTCCAAAAAATGTTAGTGCTATAGTTAGAATTAGGTAACTGCAATTTGCAAGAATACACACGTTCCTTTGTAAGGATAAATTGCAGATTACAAGCGACTGCCTTACCCTGCTGAGGTGATGAAGCGCGGCCTCTGCAGCTCCACACTCTGCACCAGCAGCCTCGGCTCAAACGTCCGGATCTCCACGTACCGAGGGAGAACAGCTATGATGTACGGAGGCTGGTGCTCTGTGAACATGTAAAAGGGGCAAGAGTGTAAAACTTTGTGTCAACCAAAACCGAACTGCCACAGATGGGTTTGTGACATACAAATACATAGATACATATCTTCTGCAAATCGTCAAATCTCTGTGGACTTACATACACTAGTTGTTGTTCTTCAATTTTATACATGGGTCTGACAATATGATTGATAATAATACAATACAGCAAAACCTAAAAGGGTGAAGGGAGAATAGGTAACTAAAGTTCTTTAAAAAATATATATATTTTATTTCTTTACAGTATTTGACAGTTACTGTTATTTGACAAACAAGGTCGAAGTCGAACCCACGGCCGCTGCATCGAGGAGTAAACCTCTATAAATTGGCACGCGCTCTGCCAGGTGAGCTATCCAGCTGCCCTCTACCATGTATTTACCTTGTGATTAAACGTTTAGTCTATTACATGTCAGAAAATAAAAATGCCCACTATAATTTCCCGGAAGCCAAGGTGACGTGTTCAAATCGCAGTAGTTCTGTCTAACCAACAGTTTTTAATTTACAAATGATCAGAAAGAAAACAGAAAGCAGCAGCGGATCCACACATTGGAGAAGCAGGAACCAGCGTGCGGATGGCACATTTGCTTAGAAAAAAATTTGATGGAAATTGAATGTTGAAAAAAAGGTTTGAGAGTTTTGATGTCCACCCAACCTAAACTTTGTGTCTGGGAGCAGGTGCCCTGGCTGTAATTAAGGAGTATAGTCCTTGAGGCTAATGGGGCAGGAAATCCAGCCGGAGACAGCCATCTAGACAGGCTTTAGGTTGGGCTCTGGATGTGGGACAGACTACACCCACAGGCCAGGGGCCCAGGGCCTCTGCTCCAGCCATCGACAGTTAGGACTGTCACTTAGATGGATTTCAAACTGACCGGCACTCATCCCCCCGTTCATGCACGCCTAAGCCACAATGTTGACTACATCAAAACAAGGAAATTGCAAACTGTATGAAACCACTGCTTGGAGGCTTCATTTCCCTTTCATATTGTTCCTTTTTGCATTCCAAAGGGCACTGAAAGAGGATCCTTTGAAACAACGTGAGAGCTCATCTGCATCACTTCAGTCACAAAGCTCATTAGTAACCGAGACATGTGATGCCTTAGTCAAAGGGGTAAAAGATCTAAAATGATGTTTCCTCTTCTGACATGTGGAAAACAGCAGCACAGCTCAGACAGAGTGGAAAGAAAGACTTTGCGCAGGGGATGAGGAGATTGAGGAAGAGAAAAGAAAAGACAGACAGACAGCTGCTGGATGATAACAACTGGCGATGGCAGATGAGCAGGTTTGGTCACATAGCCGTATCTGAAAACAGTCGGTGTGACAAGAAGAGAATAAACTGTACCGTCACAGGCACAGGTACCATACGTACCAGTCAGGGAAATCAAATAGCAACAACCTGTTTCTCCTCTGAGGTTTTTTTTCTCTTGCCAGTGCAGAAGGGTATTATCATGGCCAAGCTCTTTAATATTAAGTTGTCTAATAAGTTAGAGCAGACAATGTCTTTAGCAAAATCAATAGTTGCTTACTTTCGAGATACCATAAACTCTAACAAAATATATCCGTCTTATTTAATTGTGACTAAGACGGCCATGTTCACTTTGTGTAATGCTGTGAATTTGTTGAAGATTTTACCGTTTAAGAAAGAAGGATAAGAAAGCACAACAACAACAAAAGGCTAATTTTGTATTTCCCTGAGTGAAATCAACTCCCAGGTGTGTCACATTTTGGCAAAACATCTTCTGTGTTATCTGGAAGTCTAACCAACATACTGTAGAGAGCTGAGGGAGGGTTTTTGGCTCTTGTAACTGGCATGTCTGTGTGTCCTTTTGACTTTGCAGTCAATATCAAATACAAGTTAACTCCAGCAAAGCCATCAAGACTCATAAAAGAATAGAAACAGCAACTTGGACTGGGTATGTAGTAGCTTGTTTTCCATATAAGCAGAAATAGCATAACTAAGTGTAGAATACAGAAACAGTAAATATGAAAATGCCTTCACAGTATTAGTTGTTGCGCCTCTTTCTTACCCATTGCTATAGGGATGTCTGTCCAGTTCAGGGCACACTTCTGGGTGCAAACGCCCTCTTCATTTAGCACTACAGTTAGGTCATCCTGGCCAAGAGCCACCTTCCCATCAGCCAGTGGGGCAACCAGAGGCTCCAACTGTTTCCCAGTGGGGAAGAGCTCCTTGATGGAGCCACGGCCATCCATCTGGTCGACAGGAGAGATGGCACGAGGTCAAATAAAACAAATAAAGAAAAGCTGATTAGACTAGCAATAACACTACCAAACATTAGATGATAATATGAATAACAGGAGAAAGGAATACTAAGGAAGAAGCCCAAAATAAACCCACAAATTAGACACAAAACTGACAGGAACTAATTTTATAACAGCCTGCTTCTACACTTGAAGATGATTTTAAAGTGATACTACTTCCAAAACCTGTCTATAAAACACTACCTCAAGACTTGAAAGGCACTTGCAAAATATTTTTTATCAAGAGTCATGACAGAGTAAAGGCCAGTCCACAAGGCTGCACATCAACCACAGAAAACTGAGACTTGTGCTGTGTTTTTTGCAATATTTGGAAAAAATATGACAGTTGAGAAAAAACTGAGCATAGAGATGGAAAATGGAGAAGTGAACTATGCTGCAGGGGTGGTTTCAATGGATGGTTTGATACTTTGTAAGCCTCTCTCACTATTAAGAACACACTACAGATAAGTAAAGACGAGTGTGAAAAGCATGGTGTTAGCCTTTGCTGTAGCACGTACCCGAATGAGGTAATAGTCTCGCTTGAAACCAACACATATGGAGTTTTCACACCAAGCCATGGACTTTGGAATGTCTGGTGCACCAAAGTCCCCCTGACAGACAAAAAGAAAATATTAAGATGATTAAATGTGTCAAAGGATTGGAAAACAAATAGAACTCTAAACCTGGATCAGACTGCAGTGAGTCACACCTCAAACATTTTACATTTTACCTGCAGCTCGTGGAACTCTCTGTCCTTCCAGTAATACAGCTGGAGCTTCTTTTTCACTGCGACACACATTCTCAACCTTTCCTCTCCTGCGCTGGTTTGCTGAAAACAAAGTAGACAAAATATATAATTCATGACTTCAAATTAAGGAAAATAGGAGTATAATGTGAAACAAAAGAGAAAAAAAAATAGTTATGACTGTGCCATAAGATTGTATGTTTTTTTTACTTGATTGTATGTTGTTTTTTTTTACTACTGTTAGACATCTAAATGTGTCTTTGTCTGCAGTGTGCTGATTCGGCTAAGAAACTTGACATGCACTCTGATGTCTCATGCTCTTTATTCACGTTTTTAATTCAAGTGCTACTAAAGAATTAAGAACAAATGTCAAAATAATGGATTTACCTTATCTTAATCCTTAAGACTATTTTTTTCTTACCGCGCTCAAAGTAATTATGAAGAAAAGGCTGACTGGAACGTAGAAAATACACATTCAAACGGCTGAAAGACATTGGTGAGCTCAAGGAAACAGTCAGCAGCAGAGCTGGGCAATATATCAATATTATATCGATATCGTGATATGAGACTAGATATCGTCTTAGATTTTGGATATCGTAATATGGCATAAGTGTTGTCTTTTCCTGGTTTTAAAGGCTGCATTACAGTAAAGTGATGTCACTTTCTTACCAGACTGTTGTAACTGTTCTATTATTTGCCTTTAACCACTTAGTCATTATATCCACATTACTGATGATTATTAATCAAAAATATCATTGTGTAAAGATTTTGTGAAAGCACCAATAGTCAACACTACAATATCTTTGCGGTATCGATATCGAGGTATTTGGTCAAAAATATTGTGATATTTGATTTTCTCCATATCGCCCAGCCCTAGTCAGCAGTAATATAAATACTGTAATAAGTAATATATATATATATGTATATGTATATATATATATATATATATATATATATATATATATACATATAATGTAAATCAGTTGCAGGAAATTGGTCTAGACATGCAAAAACACTGGTTATGACCCACTCGAAGCTTAATTTGACAAAACTGAATAAACCTGCTCACTTAAAGCTCCTCAGTCATAAAACAGCTTCCCATTAAGATACCGACTAATCTGTCTTTTCTCTTAAACAGTCCACTAACTTATAGCTGTATGGTTGTAGAACAGTATATACTGCACAAGTGAAAATTGTTCTCACTATAAAGATTTAGAATGGTAAGCAATACCAGTGCAAGAATATGACAACAGTACTGTACACTAACAATACTGCAGGCATAGTGTCTGAAAGCTGCAACTCCACAGGGCCTGTAACTGACCTGTAGGTCACAGGCGAAGAGCGTGGCTCCTTTGGCTTTGGACACTACAGTGATCTGTTGGAAGGTGAGGAGGTCATGGACGTGGATGTTGTTCTCTGCAGGAGAAAACAGATTACCATAACGGTTAAGAGAATGAAGATGAATGAAGGTATTCAGACCCTTTACTTAAGCTTTAATGCGTAACTTTTTGATATTATTGAACGTCCACTAAATTCAAGCCATTGCCAAATGAGTTGCTACAAAGCTAATTAAGACTATCAGCTCCACACAACTCTCTCTGGATTTCTCATCATCATTTCTCCATCATGCTTTTTTAATCCTCCGTGTCCTCCTTGCATACTAGCAACTGTGTGGAGGAGGGGTGGGGGCGCGATTATGGAAGGCTTGTTATCATGTTGACGCGCTGACAGTGTTGTTGTCATTACTTAGAATTCCTCATGGGGGAGACAGAAACTACGCACTATAGCTTTAAGTAAAAGTGCTAATATCACACTGTAAAAAGACTTCAGAGGTAAAGGTCCTGCATTAAAAATGTTACTTAAGTAAAAGTATGCAAGTTTCATCGTGAAAATGTACTTAAAGTATTAAAAGTAAAAGTACTCAATGCAGATAAATCCTCCCATTTTAGAAACTGGAAACGATCCAAACAGTTCTGTCAATCAACTAAGTGATTAATAGTCTAATAATTTCTACCTGCTCTACCTGTAGGCCTGTATATTGTTGGGTAGTTTAATTTATAATAAAATATAATATATGTATTTTATAAACTACATGTGTTTTGTGTACAAACAATCTTCTGTTGTAAAGTAACTAAAGCTGTCAGATGAACGTGGTGGAGTAAGAAGTACAATATTTCACTCTAAAATGCAATGTAGCGGAGTAAAAACTAGAAAGTGGCATTACAGGAAAAGACTCAATTAAAGTACAAGTACCTCAAATTTTAACTTAAGTATAAGTACAGCAATTGAGTAAATGTACTTAGTTACATTCCACAACGGATGCTTTGACACAAAAAGAGAAAAGGTTTAACATTAAACAGGTAAAGACTATACATATTAGGGGGAGAAACTTACCTAGAAGACTGACAAGAATTTTGTACTGCGAGACAACGTACAGCTGTAAAAATAGTAAGAAATCCAAATTAAAGGAGGGTTTGAACCAAATGAATCCAAACTCAACTAGGTAAGGCATGTGGACATTAACAGTACATCACACCTGGACTGAGAACACACTCAAGCTCAGCTGTTTCACCAGCTTTTCCTGGGGGGGTTCTTGCCACAATATATAAGCATGAGAAGTCTTTACTACACTGTTCCATTTGAAGGTTGATTGGGGTGTGTGTAGTCTCGCGTTGCCAGACCTTCCTCCACAGCGCTGCGGAGGAGGGTCTGGCTAGTCCACACAGCATTCTGGGATGGGAGAAAAACGTGCTCTGGTTTATTGGCATTTCTTTAAACCAATCACAATCGTCATGGGGCGGTGCTAAGCTGCGAACAAAGCCACGGTGCCGCTGCAAAATAGCCTTGAGTTTAAAATTCCAACAAAAAGAAATCGGAAGGTAATGGACATCCGGGCAGAATTTCGGTGTTTGGTGTTTTAAGCCCCCAACGTCGCCTTTCAGGCAGCGCTGCCTAGGATTAGGCAATGGTTATGGTTATGGTTAGGGGCCTTGAAGTCGACGTTGGGGGCTTAAAACACCATTGAGCCGGAATTTCCGGCGGCAACGGAGCAATCCCGGAAGTGGAACGTCGTTGATATAGACTATAGTATGTGGGATTCCCAGATTCATTCCAAGAGAGGGAGCTAAGAACTGAATTTCGGGTGAAGTGAAGCTTATGTTTACTATCAGACAGTCATGTTATTCATAATAACAGGGCAATACAGTATGTAGTCCTAGGAATCTGGAAGTATTTGAGTTGTGACTCACTCACCAGACTACAAATGCTAATTCCCGACTAATAATTGTTTTAGGCGTTTTGCAGAAATTAGTCTAAACTTCATCATGTAGTATGTATCTACCTGCTGAATCTTCTTTGAGAAGTTCTTATTGGATTTTTCCAGTGTCACCTCAAAACGGTTGGTGCCTAATGGGAAAAGAGACATAAAAAAAATGACTCAAAACTTGTATTTGAAGCCGGAAACATTAAGTTGAGAAGGTCTGCAAATACCCAAGGAATCAGTTGCATCACACATCTCCTTGGGCACTTCCTACCTGCATCCTTCTTTATTCGGTAGAGGAGAAGATGCCCCGGCTTTGTTCCCACAAGCAGCCAGTCCTCTGTGGGAAGAAGAACTCAAGAGTCAGGGTCTGACAGTTCAAAGGATGCTGTCAGTCTATTCAGACATATTATGATATCAAACAGACACATTTTACAGTCACGTCAGTGGTGACACAATCCATCTCTTCAACTGATAAACACCCAGATGGACCACTGCAATGTCAAAGAATAAAAGAGTAGGGATGAATTAAGTGTCAACAACTTACCCCAGGCCGCGAGACAGTCAATCTGAAGAGGAAGCTTCTCCAAAATAGGCACTGGTTCATACGCGTCATGCATCTTGAAGCAATGTTGCCGATTCAGTTACAGACCCCTCTGATGGATGGATCGATCCCACACGGAGTTGACGCCTGCCCGGACAACAGCTGACTAACTGACCGCTGATAAGTCTGTCAGGGTGGTACGCCTTTATTTGTCGCCATTAACCGTCCTAGCAGTTCCGAGTGTTTGGACAGGAAATGAGGAAATCTGGTGCGGCAAACCTGGTATCGCAGACTTCTGTAATGCTATGCAGTATGGCTTGTTAGCCAGCTAGCTAGCCAGCTAGCTAGCTCTCCGACCAAAACAACAGCTGATCGTTAGCCTGCTAGCTTGGAAGTTAGCAAGCAACGGCAACTGCTCCTAAACATTGTTTTCCCTTTCACTCAAGTGAAACCCGAACAAAGGCAGTCAGTTATTTTGACGATAAAGTCAACTTTGGTTAACTTAATACAACTAGTAAACACTGTATTGGCGGTAGCAATTCGTTTTTCGATTGCAAGGTTAGCTTCTAGTTACTTCCTCAGTTGTGTTGACGACGGCTGCGCGAGGGAATGGGGTTTGACAGGCACGTGACAGAAGTCACCGCACTCACGAGGAACGCATTAAAGGTGCAGTGACTACTATTGTTCATAGTCTTGTTTCTGAACTGTAATACAGGCTGCCATTCTACAGACAAAGCTATTTCACGTATATGTCGTGCTGGCTAATATCACATCTATAAGGCTAGAGTGCTAGGTCTAATGTCCGTATGTTCTGTGGAGATAGAGCCTTTATAGCCGCTATGGCACCCAGACTCTGGACTGCTCTGCCAACCAGCATTAGGTTTGCTGAGAATGTGGACTGTTTTAATGGACAAGTGAAGACTCACTTGTTCAGGCTAGCTTTTGGGTATCCTCTGTCTGTAATTGATACATGTATATGTTGTATTTTTACTTTATTTTATCCTTAGACTATTTCTCTGTTTTATTGTCTATGCACATTGTAAAGCCCGTTGTGACCCTGTCTGTGAAAAGCGCTGTATAAATACATTTTACTTACTTACTGTATTAAACTACAATCTCTTTGACTCTGTTTTGCAAGATAGTCACAAACAAAAAAAAGACTTCTTACATAATTGGTAAAATACTCTAATACAAATATTTAAGTTGTATATGTTTAAGTTTTCGTCTCCCTCGTACATTTTGCTGTTGAATGTATGGATTTTTGTGATCATCTGATATTTGTACTTTTATGCACAATAACGTGTAATATCATGATCAATATAAAAAACATTTGAGTTGCTAAATGGTGTTAACTTCATTCACAAAGCTTGAAGAAAAGTGTAGATGTTTTTTGAGGAAATAATTAGTTAAGGATAAGAACTGCTCTACATTCTGTGACATTGATTTAAAACATTAAGAGATTTAAAAAAAATGTTCACATGTAAGCCTGCGTTCTCAAAAATGTTACAGGAATAATTTCAAAATAAGATATCTGAAAGAAAAAGTCTTTTGAATTACTATTAGGCAAAATTAGAATCCATCTGCAAAACTAATATTCCTTTTTGGAATGCATAGCATGTCAACGTCAAACCATGGTTCCTTCTGTGAAAAAGACAAGATGCTTATAGTTAAAATACTTACACATTAAAACATTTTTCCTAAATGCACACACAAACTGACATTGTAACCATGTGTCAATATAAATTTTATTTGCAGGACATACGCAAAAAGCCATACGATATCATCAGCTTCACAATACAATGCAAACTCACATCCAGAAATTGGGCTTTAGTATCTCTCTAAAATAAAACATCCTCAACAAGACTTGGACAAATATAAAAGAAACATAAATTAAGAAATTTAGGATATCCACACATACTGCAGTAGATTGCACAAGGACGGGGATATAAGTATGCCACATAGGGCAAGATTATTTGCAGTGTTATGGGATAAGCTCAAAGGAATCTGTGATTGCGGTTAAATAAAAATTATTCATTTAGCATGTACAGACTTTTTTTTTAAACTACCCTGTGCTACTGAATTTGGACCTTAAAAGGTCCCATGGCATGAAAATGTCACTTTATGAGTTTTTTTAACATTAATATGAGTTCCCCCAGCCTGCTTATGGTCCCCCAGTGGCTAGAAATGGTGATAGGTGTAAACCGAGCCCTGGGTATCCTGCTCTGCCTTTGAGAAAATAAAAGCTCAGATGAGCCGATCTGGAATCTTCCCCTTATGACGTCATAAGGGGAAAGGTTACCTCCCCTTTCTCTGCTTTGCCCGCCCAGAGAATTTGGCCCACCCATGAGAAAGAGAGACATCATGGCTTTCAAACAAGCAAAGTGGCAGTTGGTCAAGGCCACACCCCCACCCTCCACCTTGAATTTAGGCCCACACCACATCTGTGAGGCTTATCAATGGATTCTGTGATTCAGTAGCTAAAAAAATCACTGCAGTTATGTGAGAAGCTAAAAAGAGAGATGAAAATAAACATCCTTAATTTTAGACTCATGACTACTTTTGCTTCAAAAAAGGAATCTGGAATTTCTTGTTTAAGGGTCATACATTTCCCCTACTCTCTGCAGTCTCTCATTTGTCAGTAAAATGTTGGAGTTATATTTTTGGTTGTGTACAGTTGGCGTCTCTGTGATCTGGTGTCACGCTCGGGCGTATAATATGAATACTTGTGATGACACTGGGTTTATGCTAGTATATACTTGGCTTTGAAAGACTTTCATGACCAAGAGGGTCATCACAATCTCCCAGCCCCGAAACGGTGTGTTCTAGTTAACACAAGAATCCCCAATACACAAATGTAGCACTTAGTCTTACCCTGACAACTGTGATAGGCTTCAAGTATCAATATTCACTGATGCAGCCGTGTTTACATAGAGTAACAATAAATTATTTATTTCTATAGTTAGGATTACTCAGTTAGCCAGACAACAAAGTGTTATTCACGTGTTGACAATAAGACATATAGAGTATATCATTTGTTGGTGCATCTATAAGAAATGAGCTCAGGAAATCGTCACTGATTAGGTAAAAACATTAAAACATATTTTTTTTTTAAGTTATCTGGCTAAATGATTAATCATAACCCGTGTTGGGACTCAGTTACTCAGTTACTTTTGGCAGTAACTATAGTCTAACGCATTCTTTTTTTTTTTTTTTTTAATTAAGTAACTGAATTACCGTTACCGAAAGGCTCGTTACTTTCCCTTTTTATCTCGCCATTCGCCAGGAGTAAGCGAGGGGATCATGCATTTGGTCCTGCGTGTGCATATCTGTCAGTGTCCACAGCTGATCTCGCATACTACTGGACCCAAAAGCCTAATATTTTTTATGTTTGCGAGATTAGCTGTGGCCAGACAGACAGAGAGATAGACAGACAGACACGCACAAACGCATGATCCTGGCGGAGATAACAGTACTGAAATGAAAGCTATAGGCACATTACCAATGGCAGCATTTCAAAGTAGACATTAAAAAGTAACTTAACACAGTAACACAATACCTTTTTGGGTGTAAGTAATAAGTAAAGTCATTTAGGTTATTTTGTGATGAGGTAACTAGTAACTGTAACGTATTACTATTTTTCAGTAACGAGCACAACACTGATCATACCATACAGCTGCTTGCTCATTTAAATATGAAATATATGTCATGTGACCTATTAAATATGTAATGCACATAAAAAACACCTGCTGCACATCTCTGAAGAACCTTGAAGTTTAAGTGTCCGATGCTGTGTTGGCTTAAATCTAATCTTGTTAAGCACAATAACTTGGCGTTTTCAGAAGGTGTTTTCCCCTCCATTTCGTACAAGCATCCGATTTTCTGGCTGAGACAACCGCCAAATCGTCTTCATGATTTGTACTTGAACAGATCAGATCAGAACAGGGGGGGGACTTCTCTCAAATGTTAAATATTGTATTAGTGTAAAACCACAAGACATGATTTTGATAAATAATCTATTTTCCACAGGGGTATTTTGTAAAATGCCCAGTTTCTGCTGGACTATGGTCAGATTTGTGACATTGAAGAAACATCTTTGAAACAAATACAATAGTTATCAAAGTGCTCTGCTGTGTATTTGCTTCAGTTTCACCCCTCTCCCTTCTTCCGTGCTTCTTTGAGCTTATTATAGTTGCACTAATATACCTGTGAAATAAAATTAAAAATGCCAAGTGGCAAGTTGGCTTTGCCCACATTTTTTTGGTAATCAGATCCCTCAGAACGCATTCATTGCTGCCTCAGTGAAATTGCTTTCTTTTCATTCTCACATTATCCTCTCGCATTACACACTTCTACTCCATTTTGGATCGCTCCATCTTGGTTTTCAGGATTTCCTGTGGAAAGAGAACACAGATGAATGCATGTACAGTAATGTCATTGTGGAATGATAGCACAGTAAAAAAGGTCATTACCAGGAGCATTTTAAATAGACACAAATGTGATTGGAAATCATGGGACTAGCAGGGGGGGGAATAAAAGGACCCTTTACCTCTTCCTCATCCAGCATTACAGGGAGAGCTCTGTATAGAGAGGGAAAAAACAAAGGAGGAGGCAGTGAATGCATTCATACGCCCCAGGCCTGGGTCAAACTGCATTTTAACAGACTCTCTAAAGTATAGCTTGTTTGTGCTTCCAAAGTGTTGCTATTTAGGTATTAGCAGTATACTGTATCGTTCTAGTGTGAGCGGTCCTTCATTTGGGGCCGTAAGCTACATTGACACATTTACATAAGCCGAAACAATATGACATATTAAGAAGGACATATATAGTCTGGCTATCACCAGACCAAGCTCAATCTTTTAAGATTGAACATTAGTCTGGGGAGTCTGCTCTGCATTTTCTCTGCAACAGAGGTGCGATCAACGGGCATAGTTCAAATGACTCTGTACGTAATTGGATAGTCCTTCAACCAATCAGACCAACGATCCGGGTGACGTAGCAGCGACAGCGCCATCAACGGGTTGCTGCGCTTCGGTGGCCGGCTTGTTGAATGTAAACAAAAAGTTGCTTGGTCGCTTCTCTATCGTCATCGTGTTAAACCGGCCAATAGCGCGCCAGGTGGATAAGCCAGTTTGTGATTGGTCCCCGCAGATTTGTAACGGAAGCAGGATAGATAAACGTACAGGTAATGGGAACAGTTTTCTGTTATGAGAGACAGGAACATTTCGCTGTATGTGAACATGCAATAACAAAAAAAAAAAAAAAAAAAAAAAGGTATTCCTTCAGGAGTACCCTTTTAAACCGATACTTAAGTCTCACCTATTCCAGGTAGCAACACTGTAATGTTAAACCATTCAAGGATATTTTCAAGGCGGTCTTGAACTTACAAAGACTGTCCCTAAGGGCGTTTTCACACCTATTAGTTCGGTAGACTCGGTGCGATTCAGGGATGAAGTTGCAACGTTGTTGCATTCGTTTCATATGGTACGGTTTCACACTGCACTTTGTCAAGATCACCAAACATTATAAACAAACGGTCACACGGTCGAAACGGTCGCTGGTCTATTGGACAGAATATCTGAGTGAAACTCGCCGACACTTCTGGTCTCAGAAATAGACAGCATGGGTTTTCTGGTTTTGCTTTAGTGTTCTGTAAGAGTTTATAAGAAGGCGAACAATGTGAACAGCTGCCAGACAGCGAGGGAAGGAGAGGGCGGCCCCTGATGAGAGAGAGATGATGATGTGTTGTCACACAGACGACGAGCAACGTATGGTCATAATAGGTTATGGATTTCAAAAGGTATCATGCCTTGAATACATAAGTCTGTAAATTGTATGCAAGGTTGAAATTGCAGGCTGGTAAATGCACTGTTTTTGATTCACTTCCTGTATTTGGCTTGGATTGCAGTCTCAACTTAAGTGAACCGAACTCTATAGCGCACTTGGAAGTGAACCAGGTTTCGACTGTTTGGTACCAGAGTTCGAATGAGCTTTCACACCACCTCAAACGAACCCGACTATCCCACGAAACGCTCCAGGGGTTCGGTTAAAACGGATCAAACTGCTCGGGTGTGAATGCAACCGCAAGACTCAATGTCTACAAATTTCATTTACTTTACTTACACATCAGCAACAGTTGTAGGAATGTTCTCCTCAACCCATTTTATGTCTTCGTCCTGGAAGTTTAGAAATACAAAACGATTAAGTTGTATGTAAAACAAAAAAACGATCAATGTATAAAAGAAGAGAGATGTTGACAGAAGATAGTAAACCCACCTCTTTGCTCAACAGTTTCTGGGAGCCATTAGAGTCAGGCTTGGAGCCTCTCATCTTCATTCCCTCTAAGAAAGAAAAAGGAAAAAAGCCAAAAAAAAAAAAATCACATAGAAGTCCATTGTTCAATAATATGATTACAACATAACTAGGTTAATACAATTTCCATTCATACTATAAGATAAGATAAGATGAACACTTCTCGTATAGGCCTTGCTGGATACACCGTGACCCTTTTTGTGGATCTACTGATCACTGTGGATTACTTTTTTTCGTGTCATTGGATTACGGCAAAATACGGATCTTTTTTCTTAACGTGTCTTAACGTTTTATGGTGTGACTGCGCGTTGTTTCTGTGTTTGGAGAGGCATCTCAACAGTCTGTAGGTCCAACACTGATTGTTCACTGTTACATTTTAGTTGAATTTAAGTGTTGGAGCATTCCTCCACCGCCTGTCTATTGCGTTCCAAGACAGCCGTGCCATGATTGGATTTCATAATCCCTGGTCTTACAGGGAGGTGTGTTCAGGTGCATTCTGGGCGTATTGCTAGCTTGAGGCAGCAGAAAGGGATCGCACCATTGACCAACAAAAAGTCAATAACGCAGCATTTCATTGTTAATTTAATTTATTTTAGGCTTGTGCACAGCACACGCACACTATGCTTTATATACACACACACACACACACACACACACACACACACACACGCTTGTGCCGTATATGATCTGCTCGCGTGCTTTAACTTCACGCACGAGCAGATCAGTTTCTTCTCCTGAAAATCTCTCCTTCCTGCTTAGCAAATCCTCCATCATAATAGCGACGCGCCAAGGTACAAACGCGCCTGGCTTTTAAAGGGAATGGGAGATGACACTCCGATTGGTTTATTGCTTGTTAAGCCCAAAACACACCTATGAATTAATGAAGACACTAAGTACAACCATGCGCCTGGCGCACGGACCCTTTTTTCCTCTGTTAAACTAGCAAAAGTGGATTTGGACACGCCCTAAATGCACCTGCGCCAGGCGCTTCACGCCGTGCACTTAGATCGTTAAAATAGGGCCCACAGTCTCTATGATGTGTAACGTTAAACAGCCAATCACCAGCATTATTAAATCTTGGTAGTAGCATGCTGTATGCTTATCGGCTCACTGACGCCGATGAGATTTACTCCTTAGGTATTGAAATGTATTATTAAATGACAAGGCATTTTTCGATATTGGATACTGTGGAGGCAATACGTTCTGTGCCATAAAGTATCAAAGTTCAGTACCCAGCCCTACACACCTGGCTGCAAAAACACAGGATTTAGATATTTACAGAATGTGTCTAAAAGTGAATTTAAACAATATTTCTCTGGTAGTCAAGGCATCTGAACTGTGTTAATGCAACGGCCCACCTATTAGGATTTTAAACACAGTCTGACGCAGCGCGTCCTCGATAATAAGCAATTATTACATAACTCTGGGCTCGTCTGGCAAAAAAGGAAAGCAGGAGAATAATAAGTCTTACCAAAAGCTTCATTCAGCATGGGCTCCTTGGCCTCTTCCTCTTCATCATCTTCATCAATCAGAGGAGAGTGAGAGAACCTGAGAGAAAACAGAACCAAAAAAAATTGAAATACAAGTTGTAAAATGACTCGTGAAGCCAACAGCAAAGCCCAACTTTACTTTTAATGTAATCAAATAAAGAGAAATGTTCTCCCCTCGTCGTAAAATAGTCAAAAATCAATACTAGAGTGACCTCCTTGTCCAGCTGCTGCAATAAATATGCAGAGGAGGAGAAATCTTCCTCACCAACCCAGGGAAAACCCCGATTAGTCATGAAACCTCAACAGGATATTTTGTTCTATGTTCCTTAGTCATTGATTTATGATTCAAACTTTTCCACAGAAGTTAGTTAAACTGGTCTTTCATTAAGTTATCCACTTGCTACAAATTATTATTACTTCAACTTTGCAGCTCAGAAAACATATGGAGCTTGGTTGTTACAGCTTTACTCAAATAAAATGTGGAACTGGCGTATAATTCATTCTCCAACAAGTAAAATAATTAACTTATTTTTCAGGGGTAAAAATATCGGCATATCAAATATCGCCCCAAATCCAATATCGTGCATCCCTAAATACAACTTCTGGCATCTTCAAATATAGAGAAATGGTCTTGGGCTGCAGGATGAGCCCCGGCTCCAGACTGCCTCTGACCTCTGGTTGTTAGCAGAGGGCCGCAGCAGCACCATGATAACCAGCAGAATGGTGGAGAACAGGAGCCGCCAGAAGGCATCGTCTACCCACAAGTCCCTCCAACCCTGTGGAAAGGATAAAAAAATAGAAAAGTTCACTTTTCCTCTCCGTATAAACAAGAAAAGGACCCTCTATGAAGGGAACAGGATCGGAACACAATACAACAATCAATCAATGACGGAAAACAAACTGACCGTCTGGCAGTCGACCAGCTTGAAGACCTTGGTGGTCCAGATGATGAATATGATGGACGCTGTGGACACAAAGTAAACACCGGGCTCATTACAATGTCTGGAAACGATATGTAAATGATCAAAGACAGCACAAACAACGCTCTACCAGTGGAACCAGAAGGTTACGCCTGCCAAAGGGTTGGTAAATACAAATGCATTTACATACTTTAATACATGAGGAGCATACAGTAAGTGTTATAGTTTACTACTTTATGCACCTTTTTTTTTTTTTTTTTTTTACATATGCAGTAGTACTTCCCGTCACCTGTAAACAAACTTTGATGTGTAAAATCTACACGTAAAAATCTACACGTAAAAATCTACACGTAAAAATCTACACGACTATGTTTTTATTTTGAAACGGCGTTTTCTTAGAAAACAATCTCAGTCCACACAGGAGTATTAGCTCCAGTAGCAGAACTAATCTCCGTCCATATTAACACATATGACAACGCATGTCACATGACCATTCACATCCATATTAACACATATGACAACGCATGTCACATGACCATTCACATCCATATTAACACATATGACAACGCATGTCACATGACCATTCACATCCATATTAACACATATGACAACGCATGTCACATGACCATTCACATCCATATTAACACATATGACAACGCATGTCACATGACCATTCACACACATATGACAACGCATGTCACATGACCATTCACACACACACACACACACACACACACACACACACACACACACACACACACACACACAAAATGTAATACTTTGGAGAAAGAACAACAATGGTGAAAAGTAAGACCAGGGATTAATTTGCTTGGACTGACCACGAGGTGGAACCGTTACTGAAAGCTCTGTAAGCCGACCTAACAGATGAGACTGACTAACGTGCGTCGTCATTTCCGAAGGTCTCCGTTTGAGACCGTCCAGATTACAAAGCAACCGCCGGAGTTTTCAAACCAAAACGGTGGCATCTGTGTTCCTAAATGTCTCCGTTTTAGGGGCTCTGAAAGCCGGAGTAGTGTGGACACGAGGCGTGAACGTAGCAAAAGATATTTGTTTTTAAACCAAAACGTAGTAGCGTAAATGTCGCCTACACTACTACATTCTTTCTGACCATAATGATGCAGCGGTTTCTGAACTGAGACACAGAGCAGTTGCCACTCACCGACAACAGAGAAGATGAGCGTGTTGGTGAAGTGCTGATACAAGGAGAGTTTGACAACATTTCTGCGGAGCTTTAGGAGACGCGTGGTTTGAGACAGGCTGATGAAGATGTAGACGCAGATTAAGGAGAACATACTCTATATGCATTCAAGCAACCACAATCAAAAGCTTGTATCCGCAACTGCAAATGCAAATCCTTGATTAGCTGTCAGTAGTCGTTTTGGTTGGTTGGGTAAAGGATATCCACCACATGACGCAGGAGTCAATAAGGGAGAGGCTGAGATTAGCCACCAGGGCGACGGTCCCATAGAAACCCTGGAAGAAAAAAGAAAAACAAGAGTCAGATTTCACACAACGCCACAGTGCTTTTTTTAAACATAAGATCAGCTTGAGTTAAGATCTGGTGAAGAGCTGCCACACAAAACACATCCGCTCACCAAACTACACAACCTGGCTCAATTCTTCTTACGGTCTTCTTTATCTTGTGTTTGTTTGTATAAAGTTGCCTTTCCATGAACTTGCTGCAGTGTCTTTGGCTGCTTTTGAATTTCACTTTGGATCAAATACGTCATTCCATATTATCATCACTGGTCTGCCTCCCAGAGACTGAATGCCTGGGTAACCTTCTCTCTCCGCTCAAATCAACTTTATTTATACAGGGTGCCTTGAAAGCTGCGCCAGGCAAGATTTTTATGTAAAAAAAAAATATATATATATATACCACCACTATCAGCTTTAATCAGCCTGTGGAGGCTGCAGCAGCTTATGCCTCATCTGCAATAGTTGAAATGCAGTAGGCTGCTCATTACATTTTCCTGGATGAAATTCATCTGTAACCAAAGAAAATGATTAATCAAGTGAAACAGAAGTGATCTCCTCAACAGCAGCGAGAGGGAGCCTCCAGAGAAAGCTGCACTCTGCGTTAAACCTTTTTCCTCTCTCATCTATTTTGTACATTTTGGGATACAGTTAATCCTCTCTGGGTGGTTTGGTTGATAGAGATTGGTGTGTGTTGTGCAGCCACCCAACAGGATCAAAAAAGTTGCCTCTTGCGGCCATCTGAAGCTAACACGTTGAAGCTGTGCAGAGCGCCGTCTTATAATCGTTATCCTTGAGATTTTTCATGAAATAAAACCTCGCTGTTGTTACTAATTATGAATAATTATAATTATTACACACACAAGGGATTCACAGGAAACAATGCAGGTAAATCATAGACTGTATAATATTAATGGACAGAGCATGTGTGACATCACCCATTGGTTTGTGGAGATCTGCTATGAGTCGTCGAGTTTGCCATTACGGGCGCAGCCATCCTGGTTGTGGATGTGACGATTTTAGACGAGAGGGAGGAGTGAGGGAGGAGCCCTTACACTCTACGTTACGTTACACACTTTCACTGGCAATCAAATCACAGCCACGCCCTAAAACACCCCCTGCTTTATCGCCGATTTTAAAATCAACGAGACCATAATTCAAAACATGAACATCATTCTGTGTTGCAGAAGACTTCAAACTAGCGACTGAGACCATAAACTCATTATGAAAATGTTTACTGAGGTAATAAATCAGGTGAGAAGTGGGTCACTTTCTCATAGACTTCTACAGAAACCGAACTCCTTTTGCAACCGCACGTCTCGCCCCCTGCTGGAATTCAAATAGAATGCAGGTTTAAGGCACTTCCGCATTTTCAGCACTTTGCCGAACCAGGTGCCTTGTCCATTAACATTAACAGTCTATGATATGAATCCAACTTTACTTAGCTACTGTTATTTCCATACAAACATGTTGTACTGCCGCTGCTTCACAATAAAAGCATTCAACTGGCAAAACACAGGGTGGCCTTTATTGTGAAGCAGTCACAGATAAATGCAATGCACTGTGTCCATCTGTTGCTCCAAGTAGGCTAAACCAAATATTGAGAATGATAGCCGTTTATTAGCTGGAGTTTATACTTACGCCAGTCACTCTCAGCACACCTTCCACGGAGGAGAAGAGCAGGTAGAGAAGCCCAACGGCTACCAGCCGGTGCACTGTGGTACCCAACCTTGGCCTAAACAAGTGAAGGGCAAAACTCTTCAATTATACTAAGAAATGGTTGAAATGAGAGTATTAGCAGCAAGTCGTCCACTGGTTTTTAATTTGCACAATGACTCCTCATTTTTTTTTTTTTAAACATAAAAAAAACAGATCAGTACTGGGCATTGTTTTGATTTTAACAATTCTGATTCCAATCCCGAGTCTTCCTTTTGATTCCGGTTCTTATCGATTCTCGATTCCGATTCTTTGAGGGGTGGAGTCCAAACGGGTCACATGCTTATTTCACAGATAACAGGGCACATTGATTCAATGGTGAGTTACAGTTTGCTGGGCTTTTTTAACGTAAAATAAAGCCATACTTTAGAGCGCCGCTTGCTGAGCTCCATGGCTGTAACGCAACAAGCGCCTGCCGGATCCACGGTGGCCGCTGCGGGATCCAAAACTTGCGCGTTACGTCCAGTTCAGACCAAAGATTCGCGACGAGACGAAACCGTTTTAGAACGTCTCAGGGAAAAAGTTGCAGAGGTCTGAACCGGCCCGTCTCAGCTCGACTCGAACCAGCTGATGGTTTCGCTGTGACTCAGCTGGTCGAGTCTCCAGAGACAGTCCAGACAGTCACCTGTTTCAACAGCCAATAGAGAAGTCAGCTACAAACTACAGAAATAAAATTATCCATAACCCATTTTATTTTTATGTTGCAAACAGCTGGTCGAAATGGCAGAATTTTAGACGGAGCCTCAACGACCGCCTGAAAGCACGCTAACTTTATATGGTCAAGCGACCTAGAGAGTGGGGGAGCGCCCAGCGGCGTTAAAACAAAGCAGGAGATCAGAGAAATAAAACATGTTTTTGCTGATT
The DNA here is from genome assembly GCF_008315115.2 of Sander lucioperca. Lineage (NCBI taxonomy): Eukaryota > Metazoa > Chordata > Actinopteri > Perciformes > Percidae > Sander > Sander lucioperca. The sequence goes on along the minus strand of NC_050190.1, from coordinate 7,855,188 downwards.
CATCACTAGAAATGCAGCTGTAGCAAGCATCTCAATATCACTAACGTTATCCACATTCATATTTAGTTAAAACAAATGATGTATCCAGCTACAAAAAAAAGCCTAAAAGTTGGAAGTAAGAATGGAAGTACAAAGAGGCGTTGTTATGGAGATAATACACTCGTCTCGTCGCATTGGTGTGAACTGGCAAGTTTTAGAATGCTGCAGACCGGCTTGTTGCAAGTTTCAACTCGTCTAGTCGTGAGTCTTTGGTCTAAACTGGGCTTAAAATTTGGAACCGATAATCGGATTCCAAACGATTCCAAAAAATAAACGATTCCATTGGAATCGTAATTTTTTTAAACGATTCCAAGTTCAAACAGGTTCTCGATGCCCAATCCTCCTGAGACATGACAAAAAGGTCAGTTTCTTAGTAAACTTACTTGACAATGCCATAGCCAAGGCTGACAATGAGGACCAGGATTCGGGCTAGAGATCTTTTAAGTGCAGAGAGCAGCTCAGCAAAGATCACAGCACCTTGAACTGTGAAGAGAGAAACAACAAAAAACGATGTTTATATCAGACTATAAGTAAAGCGAAAAGAGAAAAAAAAAATTCCACAGACAAGCAGATATTATAAAATCAACCGACTGTAGTCTCCTTTGTAACGGATGCTCTGGTATTCAGAGTAAAATACAGCTTTTTCCAGCATGCCGAGGATGATGACAGCTCCGATCCAGAACTGGATCCGCAGCAGATCCCTCCAATAGCAGGCAAACCAGAAGAGCCAGAGAGCCCCGAACAACACATACACAATGCACATGACCATGAAGAACTGCGACGGACAGGAGAGAGGGAGAGAAACGCGTCAGCGTTGACAAAACAAATATCTTTAACTTGTTTCTGAAGCGGTCAACTTCAAGTCAATTTAATTGTATAGCCCAATATCACACATCATATATGGCTCGAGGGGCTTTACAATCTATACGGAAAGACAGACGTGCAATAAACATTGTGTGTACAGAACAGACCAACATAATTTAATTACAGTATAGACACCCAGGATGACAACATTATAGATAAGATTGTAAACAAAAAAACACCACACCACTGAGCAACTCCATCCCCGGAGAGGGGCCACAACATCTGATTAAAGGCTTCAGAAACCATAAGTAAGTTGGATCTTGTGTTGAGATTTTTTTGTTAAATATTCTGTATGTCTCATGTGGAAAACTATTATGGCCAAAAGGTCTGTTTACCCCAGACTGCACTGTCACTTATTGATACAACTTCTGTTACTGATGTAGTCCGTCGTGACAACACAATTTGTGTTTAAGAATTTTTTTTTTTTTATCTTAAAAAAAACCCTGCCTTTTTTTTCTTTTCTTTTTTAATTTATAGTACATACCATCATCAGGGGCCAGTCTGCTGGAGAAGAGTAGTCATGTTGTCCCTTCATCTCAACTTTCACTGGAGAAAGAAAGAAAGAATTCTCAATTATCTGATTTTTTTGTCTTTACTTATTTATCCACTGAGTAAATATGACCGATTCTAAAGCTTGTGAAGTGAAACTGTGTCTCACTTGTGAAAGCAAAGTTGAGCTGCTCTGCCCCGATGTCGTCATCCTCAACGCCGCGGAACAAAGGCTGCACCTTCACTATGAACAGATATGGACTGTCCTCCCAAGCTTTGGCCACGGCGCTGATGTCCTGCAAAAAGATGCTTATTGTGAGCAAAGAATCCTAACGGTTATGCTATTTTCTTTATTTATAGTTTATGTACGCTTACTAAAACCATAAATCAAAAAATGTTAAGACCAACAGTATTAACAATAAGCTTAAGTTTGCCATTGCAGCACGGCGCCCCTGAAATGTCACAGTAGAATTTTGTTTTCTGAGCTACTTTTTGCGTTCCCTCACAATACTTTTGGGCATTAGATTTGGGTTACCGATACAGGGCTAGAGTGAGCGCACCACCAGCTGAGACGTATTCAATTTTGAATGGGTGTAACTATGCAGCGGTTGGGTATGAGCAGGTGAGGTGACATGGTTTTACTGAGTTGGTGAAGTTATTAAGTGGTGGTATTACAAAGTCTCGGAAAAGCCTCCGAAACTGCCTGAAACGCTGGTATCGGTATCAGAAAGTAGTGGAGTTCATGCACTGATCCGATCCCACCTAATTTAGCCCTGAAGAAAATCTACTTTAAAAGTAGTTTATTTATGTACTTTTTTTCGTTATGACTGACTGTCATAACTGGATAATAAAAGAAAGGGTTACACTTTACTTGTTTATCTACATAAGAGTGACATGACACTGTCATGAAGGTGTCATAAATATTATAAACAAGTCATTAACGTTTATGACATAACGCTTCTTTTAGTAAGTAAGACAAGTTATGGTTAGGGTTCATGTGTCATGTCACTCTTATGTAGATACCTTCAAATAAAGTGTTACCAAAGAAAGTTCTCTGGCGTTCATTGTTTGTGTTCATGTTCCTCAAAAAGTGTAACCTGAGCCAGGCCGTACAACAAAGGAGGGATAGTAGTGTACAGCTGTGAAAACATAACAAAATATATGACTCACTGGCATCTGATCGGTACTCGGTATCGGCCAAACACAAGTTCAGGTATTGAAATCGGTATCGGGAAGCAAAAAAAAAAAAAAATGGTATCGGACCATCTCCAATTACAACACATCTCTGTCATATCTGATAGAAGCATCGGGATCAAATCCTGGCTTTACGATGCTTTCTCAGCTAACGTCAGCAGGAGCAGAAAAGAGTAGTCACAGTACAGCTACCGTAGCCATGTCATAGGAACAACCACAGCTGCAGCCGCAACTTAACCTCTGATAAAAACATAGATTTAAAAAGACATTTACAGTAAAAGTAAGAACAACACGTCTTACCGGCTTGTCGGGCCAAATAAGGCTCTGATTCGAAGGGTCACTCTAAACAGAACACAAGAGCATAGTGAGCAATGCTACACACACACACAGTATAAAAATGTAGACTATGTACATTATAATGAATACTCTCTTACTAAAATATTTTTTCTGTCATTTTACTTTGCTCCTAAATGTCTTTGTGTGCTCATTTACCTGAATCAGGATTCAACGTGGTCTTTGTTGTTATTTGAAAATCTAATAAATTAAACAATTTGTACTGGGGCAAGGACTTCGGGCAAGTAGATTTCTAACCCACTTGCCCGAGCGGGCAATTAAAAAAACATTACCATTGAAACCCGACACAGATGAAATTTTAGATATTATGCTCAACATGTTCAATCCCTTTCATAAGCACTGCAGAGCAGCTTGATCTGTGACTCACCTTTGGGCTCGTGAGGGGCTGATATGGGTTGAAGTCTGCGTAATACACCTAGGTGAGAGCACAGAGTAAAGGCATATGTGTTTGTAGCCAAAACAATTGAAATGTTTGACGGATGAAAAGGAACATAAGAAAAGCAGAACATTGGTATGATGTTACCTGCCATTAGATAACTATACATAGTGTATAAACATAGTGATGGTTGATTGGGCAGCCCTTGTGTTTATGTGCTATCCTTTGTAAGACAACACTTTAGTCTGGGTCACAAACCTTGGGTAAGAAGAGGGAGGAGCAGTTGTCGAAGTACATGTAGCCCTGACTGTAGAAGCCACTCCAGCCGTCCTTCAACATGTGGTCCATACCAAACATGTTCATCGCTTTGTTGTCCTACAAAAAGGATAGGGACGGGGGGGAAATCAAATACACTGTGCAGTCAGTTCATTCTCTTCAACTGTACAGATGTTCCAACATACCAAAAATAATGGAGAGCAGTGTCATCTGTAGACTTATAAAGCAGAAGACTACATTAACGACCCACCCAACAGCGGTTGAATGACAAAAGTGTCATTAAACTACAGATGGCGATAAAGTCTTACACTGTTACTTACAACAAAAGCAAGGAGCAGGGGCGCTACTAGGATCAGAGCTTTAGGGGTGCCTGGCACCCTTTTAACATCTTTTTTTTTTTTAAACGTTATTCTACTGTGCATTTTAACATCATTTTGGAGCATCATGGTAGAGGAAACATTGACTTATGTAACTAGAAAGACTCCAACAATTCTGAGAAAACATACCTTAATGCTGAGTTATAGGGCCATTACTACAAAAATGAGATGGTATTACAAATTAAATCTGATATTTATCTATGGAAAAGCAGACATTTCCAAAATGCAGTATCAATAACTTAAAAAAAAATTAAAAGGTCCCATGGCATGAACATTTCACTTTACATGAACATGAATATGAGTTCCCCTAGCCTGCCTATGGTCCCCCAGTGGCTAGAAATGGTGATAGGTGTAAACCGAGCCCTGGGTATCCTGCTCTGTCTTTGAGAAAATGAAAGCTCAGATGGGCTGATCTAGAATCTTCCCTTAATGACATCATAAGGGGAAAGGTTACCTCCCCTTTCTCTGCTTTGCCCGCCCAGAGAATTTGGCCCGCCCATGAGAAAGAGAGAGACATCATGGCTTGCAAACAAGCAAAGTGGCAGTTGGTCAAGGCCACACCCCCACCCTCCACCTTGCCCCCCCCCTCTCCTCCTCAATAGCATTTAAAGCTACAGACACAGAAATGGCACATCCTAAGGAAAGCTCATTGTGGGACTGGCTCTAGTGGCTGTAATTCTGCACCAAGGCTGAATTTCTGGAAAGAGACTTCAGATACAGTATTAGGGGACCACTAAGGTCTATATAAAAGAGACTTCAGATACAGTATTAGGGGACCACTAAGGTCTATATAAAAGAGACCTCAGATACAGTATTAGGGGACCACTAAGGTCTATATAAAAGAGACTTCAGATACAGTATTAGGGGACCACTAAGGTCTATATAAAAGCATTCAAAAAGCAGCATGTCATAGGACCTTTAAGAGATTTATTAAATTTTGACTAAAGGCTGACAAGCACTATTTTCTAAAAATGGCTCAGAATGTTTTTTGGGAATGATCTAGGCATCTGGATTCTGGGTTTAGTTTTACAATGCTGTGATATTACTAGAGCAGAACTCCTAAGCTCACAATAGATTACTAAACTTAATTACTTAAATTTTTTTAAGCAATTATTTTATAAGGGGTGCCTGGATAAAAAAAATCGACCCTAGCAAGGAGATTCTTCTACCTGTTTTAGTAACATGTTTTGAGCCTCACAGAAGAAGACACTGAACATTCAAGACACATCTGAATGAGTAAAGTCCTGGCCAGGCTACACGTGACCTCGCTACATCCTTGTTTTTTGACCCCTTGATTCAAGACCTACAGCGACAAGGTGAAGTACATCAAAGCCAAAAGCAGCAGCAGCTGAGTTTAAAACGCTTCTGGACAAAAGAGCCAGCGCTTGCACAAAAAAATAGAAGAGGAGCCCACGGCCATGAAAAACACTGAGGAAGGACACACCAGCCGCTCTGACTGACAGCCTGTTGATGCTGAATGTGAAGCCAAAAAACCACTGAACTGGTTAAAAGTCCTGGAAGTGAACTTTCTGAGAGTGAAACGTGCTTGAACCTATTATGCTCCTTCTCAGGTTCAGGTTTCAGGTTCATACTTGTATTTTGTGTTTCTACTAGAACATGTTTGCATGCTTTTATGTTCAAAAAACTGTTTATTTTTCTCATACTGGCCATGGCTGCTGCATCTGTATCCACCCTCTGTCTGACACGCTCTGTTGGAGCGCCTGTCTCTTTAAGCTCCCCTCCCGAAAAAGAAGAAAAAACAGCCTAGTGATTGGTCAACGTTTCTGGGTCTTCCGCATATGTGCTCTCGGAAAATGTCTCCCCAATTTAATTAACAACATCTGAAACCAAGATTACAGGTTTTCCCTAACGTTAGCATGTAGCTACAAGTAGCGTGCCCGCAGCAGACGACCATAAAGAAATCCAGCACGAGTTGACAGAGTATCAGCTTGAGCCGAGTGTGGAGAAGAGTCTGAAACCTGAAGTTTTTGTCTAGAGAGGTTACTGTTTGAAGATGTAGATAAACTTGTCTTGTAACCTGTGTAAGTACCTGTGTGTGAGATCCATGACAAAACAAACAGTTTAGACTCAGACATCAACAGATAAAAGTCAATACTCACTGGTGTGTTAAAGACCTCATTGTAGCAAACAGAGGAGCGTAGGTACCAGCTGATGTTGAAGGCCAGGTTTCTATCACATGACGCCGGGTCACCCTGGACTGCAGAGAGATAGAAGCCCACTTCAGTTACTCAAAGACTGAAGCACTGGATTATAAGACAGTTATAAGGCCTTACCAGCTGTTCCACATCATCACATTACAGGAGTTACTGTGTGTCGTAATCTACTGTTTTTTTGTGTCCATACTTTCCCCCCAACCTCCCTCGTCTAGCTCTATTTCAAAAAGGTGACTTTCGCTATTTTCCCTACATCATGTTGCAGCATTGCATTCTGGTCTATTTTCTGCTGCAGTGGAAGTAGCAATCAGTATTTGTCCCTCCTTTACAGGATTCTGGATTTCTCACTTTATGAGATACCATATGATATGGTGAATGCTGATGCAAACGGACGTCTCTAGAGAGAAGAAATAGTCTTTGATGCTCAGGGACTGACAACAAAATTCAACGTTTACTATCAAATGTTGAAAATCTCATAATCTGGGCTATGCCTGGTCCAGAACCTTATCAGCAAGACTGAAATAACCGCTATAACAATACAGTTTTAGGGTGAATTTGACCTTTAAAATGTTTGGATTCCTCAAACTCAAATGCGCTTTTTATAAAATAACACACCAAATCAGCACTGGTCATGTCAAGTCACCATGTGGACTAAGAGTGGCAGCAAAAACCAGGATGCATATATATGGGCACTACGCAAATTAAGGGGGGGGGGGGGGGGGGGATTTAAATGTTAACGCTAACACTCATGAGTTAATGTCATAGTAGAGTTACTTTTTTCTTCTTCTTTTTTTTTTTTTAACTAAAACCAGCTTGAGGTATATTGTCACTGGGTCAAAACTAAGATCTGAAGCCAAATCATCATAAATGTTGTACCAACCAGACAATCGTTGTACTTTGTATATGTAATGTTTATACTAAGCTGGATGCAGATGCAGGAAGTAATCTGGGGAATTGGTACCCTCATTGTTGGCATAAATCATGCAATGTCCTACTGTCTACCCTATTCCCTTATAATGCCCATATTTAATGCTGTCTTTTTTTAAACTTTATCCTTGCACTGCTATAGTTTTTATATTACTATGTCTACATTATTCTCTTATATTGTCCATATTTAATGCTGGTCTCTAGACTTTATCCTTGCACTATTGGACCTATTTGCATACCACCATGCCACACACTCTCACAGAGCAGCTTACCATGCATACAGAATCACAGGGTCAGTCCCTGCCCTGTCACTGCAAGCGTCTCATGCTTATACATCCCTTAGTACATTCATGTGGATTTTGTATTTTTTATTTTATTGTCCATATTATTCATGTGGATTTGTTATTTTGTTATTTTATCATCCTGTTTATGATGAATGTTGTGTGTGATGTCTGTAAGCTACTGGGACCTTGAATTTCCCCTTGGGGATCAATAAAGTATCTATCTATCTATCTATCTATCTATCTATCTATCTATCTATCTATCAATGCCCCACTGCTGTTAGTAAAAAGAACAACACATGATGAAGAGGTCAAACTACTCACACTTCATGAAGATGGTGGTATTGGTGTACAGCGTCTTTCGAAACACAGCATCCTGTGTCTGAAAACACAACAAAGACAAATCAGTTCTAATTATCTAACAACTCGAGCCATACAACAAACATCTGGATACATGTTCAGGAGGAGTGAAGGGTGATACCAAGTGAATACAACAATATGTTTATGAGATAAATCACGAGAATAGTAATTAGCCATTGACAGATTAAGAAACAGCTTTTTCGTGAGCTATGTGCACACTACAAAGGGTGGACCCTGGACACAATTAAATGTGCTAACATTTCTGTATTTTTCCTCAAGCTTCAGGCTAAAAGACCATGCAATTAACCAAAAACACATCTTTTTTTTTTTTTATGTGCAGTGCAACATCAGCTACAGTCCCAGGCAGTTGCCTATCTCGCCTAATGGTAAAGTGTGTGCTCTTGATGTTTTTGAGTTCTTGAGTGTATTTCACCGGTGAGTAGCAGCAACTTGGGTATGTGACGCAACTATGTCAGGTGGGTTTTTTTATATTATGTGATTATGTTCTTGCTTTGTAATATTACTGAAATAAAAATGTCATGGCAGGTGTATTGCTCAGCACCCAAGGAAGCGCAGTGTGAGTGTGAAGTTGATGAGATAAGCGGGTTCTCGAGAAAGTACACAATAAAAGAAAGAAATATACATGGCAAACATTCGGCCCGTTCCAAACAGGCATGTTTTGAACGGACACTGCACTAGAGTAGCGTCATATAAAAGGTGGATAATACAGCGGAATGAAGGGCTGCTAGGGGCTAGTTAGCTACCCCGGCTAACAATTGCTATGGAGATTTAGCACGACAGGCTATGCAATAACGATAAACATGCAAATGTTGAAGGTGTGACACTAACCGAGTTTATGTCCACGTTCCATACGGAAACCTCTGCCGCTGTCCCGAGACGGAAAACAAATACAAAAAGCAGGAAACATAACCGATGCGACTGTGCATCTGGCATCTTCATTTGTGCATCTAACTAACGTTACGTTACAGGTCAGACTTGTATCCGCGTCCAGTTCCGGGGGGGGCTTCTGGCTGTAGTTCACAGTGTTCCCACAAGATGGCAGCAAAATACTCAAAAAGGCAGTTTTCCAATGGAAGGCATGACCTGCCCTACTCTCCATCTGATTGGCTAATACTCGTTGCCTGCTCTCATTGGATTGGTTAGGATTCACCGCATTGACCGCTGCCAGAGCCCTCTGACCGCTGCTGTTCATTGAAGCGATACATCGACGCGGCCGCGGTTGGTTAGGATCAGAGCCATAGAGATAGTAAGGATTAGGGCGAGTGTCAGGGTAAGCCAATCAGAGGCAGAGTAAGGAAGAGTAGGGCGGGACATGTCCTCGAAGCTTGGGGAAAAAAAATACACGGAAACTAAGTGGGAGGGAGTTTAGTTGATATACTGTCTATGAGTTTGACAGGGCAGGAAGTCTGGTTTGTGGTGTAGCAATGTCAAGAAGAGTTTACACAAACAAATAATGTAGTAAATGCTCAAACCAGAAGACCACAACTCGACTGATGTCTGCTCGAAATGGCGGAAGTGAGCCAACCAATCGTTAGGTACAAACAACAAGCTGTTTTCAGCCTCTCTGCAGCACTGACAACTTGTATTATTGTCCTTTGACTTTTTCACATGGTCTGTTTAAAGTACTTAATGCCATAGTGTGTTGATCAAATGAATAGTAGTCAGGTGGAAAAATGAACTTTTTTTTTTTAAATGTGAAGATCTAGCAGCCACTGACAGATAGCCTAAATGTTCAAATTCACCAGCCACTCAAATCATTACAGTGTGTCTGAAATCTACTTGCCACTTTCATATTACCAGCTGGTGGCTGGTGCTTATTTCTCACCCTAATAGTAGTCTGGGTTTACATTACTGCAGGATGAAACTCACCTGCATTTTGTGGGCAAAACTGTCTGTGGGTTTTAAGTGTGTGTGTACTCAAATAGTTACTCTGCCAGGTAACCCAGTATTTGAATTTAAATCTACATGGTTTATATAAAAGTATCTATGTAGAAGTAATTGTAGACAGCCAGTGTTTCCCACTCTGTGCCTGGTACTGTATATGATATTTTCTGTCTGCTCGTTCCTCAGTGTTGTTCCTGATGATGAAGGGAAAGAAAAATTCAAGAAGAGTGACCATGTTGCTTTTTATAGGTATGTTGGCCATTTCATGTTAATGTTACAATGTACAATTTGAATTCATAAATAACCATAATCACTCACAATTACGTAAGTGTATTTTGCAGGACAATGTATGTAATATTGATGTTATTGTTACTCTTAAGGCGACAGATGGAGGGCCCCAACTTGCAGCACCGAGCCCTGTTGGACACCATGGTGCTCACAGAGAAGGGGGCACGTTTTAAACTGTTGGAACCTGACACACAGGTCTGAACACCGCTATTACTGTCTATCAAAGCCAAGGATGATCTTGATCTCTGATTTTTTTATTCATATTTGACAGTATTTGGTCATTGCCATATACATATTTAAAAAAAGAAAAGTCACTGGTATCTTTCTGCTGTTAGTACACATCTGTGGGGCTACACTTGGGGCTAAACTTGCGAGAAAAAAAAAATCACACGCTGTACATTGTATTTTCATTGATAATTTGTCGACTAGAAGTCATATAGAATAAGCGAGAGATATACATCTTTGAGAAAGGATTAAGGTTCATAATTAGACTGCCATACTGACAGAAATAGATTTTATTTTTGTGTTAATTTAGGTTATACATTTAAATTTAGTTCACATTAGAAAGGTCTTCATAAATTCACCTTACATCAATAATATCCTCTAAAGAGGACAATAACTGAAGTAAGCTAACTACGTAGCAGGCGTGTAATATTATTTCACAGGATCATTTCTTTAGCGCCACTGACCTTCACTAGCATTGTGAGAGAAAATATGAAATCAGCCCGTTATCTAGCAAATGAAAACTGTCGTGCAAGTGCATGAAAAAACTAAATTTTATAATAAATCACATCTGCGGAATTTTCTGAACTACTCTTTTTATTCTACATAAAAAAAACAACTCTTACTTTGCTCTTTTCACAGACCACACTGCTTCTTTCTGTGTCACCTTGCAAAAATGACACGGTGAGGATATTAATAGATGAACTGCAGCCTATTAAAGCACGCTACCGAGTTCCAGATGTGATAACGGAGGAACCGCAGGTTGAACAGTAAGAGCTGAATCAGCATCATCCATTCATTATGATATATAGTTACACAGCAATGTAGTTATACAAAGTCCACTCTTCCTCTCTTAGGCCTTCCTCTGGGACTCTCATGTTGTTGACGTTTGTTGGCAAAAAGGAATCTGAGATGTTAGGTGTTGTTAAAATCAATTTAGAAGTTAGGCCAGTTAATGCACGTCACCTGTGCAGCCTGAATATTGCAGCACACAATGCGTTACTACATTTTATTATGGACCTACTCTTGGCAAATATACCACGTACAAACAATATATCGGAGATCAAGAATGGTAATGTATACTTCGTGTATACTGGATTTGCACGTGTAAAACAATTATTGCTGAGTTGATTTGTCTAAGCGCTTTGTGTGTGTGTGTGTGTGTGTGTGTGTGTGTGTGTGTGTGTAGTTGTTAGGACTGTATCATGTCACTGTATTTGTTTAAAAAGTCAATAAACAGTTTTAAAAATAATTATAAGTTAGGCCAGTTAGTGTTTAGGGCTGGGCGATAGGGAGAAAATCAGATATCACGATATTCTTGACCAAATACCTCGATACATCGATATTGCGGCGATATTCTAGGGTTGGCAATTGGTGCTTTAACAAAATATCTTCACACTTCGATTTTAGATAAATAATCATCAGTAATGTGGACATAATGTCTAGGTGGGGAAAAGGCAAATAATATAACAGTTACAACAGTCTGGTAAGTTCAGAAAAGTACATCACTTTAACTGTAATGCAGCCTTTAACACCAGGAAAAGACAACACTTATGTCATATCACGATATAACGATATCCAAAATCTGAGTAGAGAGTAATCTAGTCTCATATCACGATATCGATATAATATCGATATATTGCCCAGCCCTGTTAGTGTTCTTTGGGAGTGGCATGTCAGTTTTTGTCTATGAGTTAAAAGGTCAACATCTAAAATCATGAAATAGCTTCCAAGTTCAAATGTAAGGGTACGGTTTCCAACTTCACATTGTTGCAGTCCTTGGACAGTGTTTGACCTTTTCCCCTCATCGTCTGGCAGGTTGAGAGTGGAGAGGCAGTCTAAGGACTCCGTCACACTCTCTTGGTCTTCGGGACGTCACCAGGTTTGTGTGTGGCATTTCCCTTTCCGACTGGAGATCCTGTGCGAGGACAAAGTGATGGTTACATTCAACTCTAAAGGCAAACTGTGGCTGGAGACGCTGCGGGATCCACCCGGGTGAGATTCTCAGGGAAGGGTTGTGTGCCGGAAACAAATCAACACATGAAAAAAAAAAAGTGAATTCAATTAGATTTACTGTTTTGTGTGTTTTCTTTCCTCAGGGCCACATCTCATGGTAGTGAGGTAAGAGAATACAGTCAAGCTGCGATGTAATAGGACTCCTACTTGAAGCCTAATCTGGTCTTTAAATATTTTGTTCTATTTGGCTCTGTTCCTCTGACAGCTTCAAGAGGACCACACAAGGTTATTATGGAAAGAGACTTTCAGGCAGTTTGTGGATATCAAAGCTAATGGTTTGTTTCTGCGTTTTTACCATTTTAAAAAGGCATACTTGTCAATTATTCCAGCCATGTAGATAATTACAGTTTTATTTCCAGATGCTTTGAGATATTCCCCCTTAATGCAACGGACTGGAGAGGAATATTGTTTGTTTCTCCAAGGAACTGATCATTTATTCTAGTATATACACCTTTTTTTATTGTCATTTCTTTATTGTCATTGCACAGGTACTGAGGCTATAATAACCATATTTATATAGCATTGTTCCAAACTAATTTATAGAGAGAAATTTATAAAAAATAAATAAATAAAAAAAACTACAGCCATTGAACATCCTTCATTAAGGACAAAAAAATAAAAACATTCACATACACAAAACATACAGAAATAACATAAGGGCACTTAGTGCAGACCTCCACCAAGGCATGCCCTATTTCAAAATGTAATGTAATCTCACAATGCAGGGGGAATTTTCCCAGTCTGGAACTAGTTTCTTTGATTATTCCGTAACCACATGAATGCAGCACAAATGTCCCATCACGCAATGGTCAGGAATGTGAAAAATAATTTGTGTACCGCCCCCTCATTCAGATCAGCTCCAAAATGTAATGGGTTCTTCCCTGGACCATGCTACAACCGTCCGCCCAACTTTCATTAAAATTGGGCCAGTAGTTTTTTTATGTAATCTTGGTGACAAAATGACTGACAAACAAAACAGACAAACCTTGGCGGAGGTATATGAATAAAAATGAAAATGCCTGATGTCTATCTCCAGGTCCCAGTAGCATTGGGTCTGACCTCTGTCTCCACGGCTTCAGTCATGTGTACGGTCTCCCAGAGCACGCCGACGGCCTTCAGCTCAGAGACACCAGGTACACACATGGATTCGACCTACATGCAGAAAAAAGGACGTTTATGCAGTGAAGACATATTTATTTGTATTAACCAACTACAGCTTTTAATTTCCACACTCCGATGGTAATCATGTTTTTCATTTCATTTCACAGAGATGGTGAACCTTATCGGCTGTATAACTTGGATGTCTTTGCGTATGACTTGTACAGCCGCCTCGGCCTGTATGGGTCGGTGCCGCTGTTGGTGGCCCACAAGCCCGACAGGACTTTGGGTGTATTTTGGCTAAATTCATCCGAAACGTTTGTGAACGTTCATTACAGCCCATCTGACCATCAGGTAACCGTTGTTCCAGTACGGTTCTCTTACAGAATATGGCTATAATGTCTGTCAGAGCTTAGTTTTTCATCAGCTGCCTTCTTATTCCCAAAAGTTCAAGAAGCAGAATTGTGACTAGAATTGTTGTTAGGTCAAACCCCCAGGCAGGGTAAAAGATTTTGATGAAAAAAATGTAAACCACTGTCTTACCTCTTAAAGGTGCTTTAAGCGATGTCACGCGTTTTTTTAGGCTACAACATTTTTTGTCACATACAGCAAACATCTCCTCACTATCCGCGAGCTGCCTGTCCCCTGAACACACTGTAAAAAAATGCGGTCTCTGTAGACAGCCCAGGCTCCACAAACTGCAACAAAAACAAACTGGCCAACCTGCACCACCAAACATAAACAGTGTTCCAGCGTTCCAGCCAATAACCGACAAGAAGGATTTGGGTGATGGGGGTTTGGGGGGTTAGCGCGTGAAAGCACGGAAGGGAGGGAGAGGGGATGGGATGAGGAGGAGGGAGGGGCGAGCTAGCCTTGTTTTGTTTGAAAATACTTCAAACGTCAACAAGAAGTGACGTCCCCCAAATCGCTTAGAGCACCTTTAATATGGCAGGAGTACGAAGAAGTTTTGGTGCTGCTTTTGCAAGTCCTTCTGGATTCAACTAAAAGTTTATTTGACTTAATTAAAATAAGGATGGTTCATCTACATAAAAATATAAACAGAAACACAATTTCCAAGGTAAAGCATTTTAGAAAACATGCCAAAAAAATGTACATTCATAAAGGCATGATAACCCCCCTACCTCCCCCCAGGATGGCCAAACACCCCCAGTGAAGAGGAGGCGGGTGGAGCCTCAGACTGACGTCCACTGGCTGTCAGAGAGTGGTGTGATTGACTGTGTGGTTCTGCTCGGGCCCAGTCCACAGCAGCTGTTCACCCAGTATGCTCAGCTGACAGGTGGGAACGCAGCACCGAATGTATGTTATTGGGTTTATTAGCACATAAAAACAAAGCATGACCTGAAAAAAAAAAAGTAGATTTAAGATCTTAAGAAGGATGCTAACGGAGGTTTTTAACCTAACAATGTCAGCTTTATTTGTAATTTCCGTCTACAATTAACCACAGTTATTCTTTTGACAAATAATAACTGATGATTTTTCTGTGTTTATCATGTTGTGTATGTTACAAAATGGAAGGAAATTGTGTTAAGGTGCAGTAGGTAAGACTTATAAAACTAACTCTGTCATATTTGCTGAAACTGACTGAAAAAAATAAATAATCTGGCTCCTCTGGCACCACCTACAGCCTGTAGTGCGATTTGCAAAAATCCACAGCTCCCTGTTCAGATGCACCAATCAGGGCCGTGGGAGGGGGGGGGGGGGGGGTCTAACTGCGTGTCAATCACTGCTCAGGCACACGCATTTCATAGCGTCCTCCCCTCCCCCTTCCCCGCGCATGAGCTGCAGATAGGTTTCCTCCCCTTCCCCTCTTCACACGCGCTCTATCGTGCACAGCTCTCCCTTGTGGGGGGAGGGCTTGGAGACCGTTTTGGGCTTTAGCGGAAAGGGGGGAGGGACTGAGAAGTTGTCGATGTTCAAATTTTTTGGCTAAGTCCTGGATCTTCACAATCCTACCTACAGCACCTTTAAGCAAGAATAGAATTTAATAGAAGTAATACACCGTATGCTTTCTTCTTTTAACTGTATCCTCCAGATGTTGATGCTGACAGTATGCCCGTACATTCTCTATCTGCATGACTCTCCACATCTCCTCCCTCCCTCTGTCAGGATATCAAGCCCTACCCCCTTTGTTTGCACTCGGGTACCACCAGTGCCGCTGGAACTACGACGATGAAGCTGACGTGAAGGCTGTAGATGCTGGATTTGATCGCCACGGCATCCCGTACGACGTCATCTGGCTGGATATCGAGCACACGGATGGGAAGCGTTATTTTACCTGGGACGCTGCTCTTTTCCCCGAACCAGCCGGCCTGCAGCGCCACCTAGAGGAGAAGAAGAGGAAGGTGAGTTTTAGGCAGGGAATGCACCGTGGATTTACTGACTTTTTGTTTTGGTTGTCACATTTTGGGTATTTATTGTGCGTATTTCTTTCTTATCTTTCAGTTGGTTGTTATAAGTGATCCCCACATCAAGGTTGACCCTGATTGGTCGTTGTACTGTGAGGCCAGAGACGGACGGCATTTTGTCAAGAACAGACAGGGGCAGATCTATCAGGGCTCATGCTGGCCTGGTAATGTTTTTCTTACTAATAATAGAGTTCAGTTCTAAAATGACACAGTGAAAGCTCTGCCATTAAGCTTTAACAACGGTGATACTTCGAAAAGCCTCTGCTGACATAAAAATAAACCTAATTTCTGAATATCGTAGTAGTTATTAGTTGTATCGTGTGTGTGTTTTTTTTGTCTTCCAAGTTAGAAGTATTTTTCACGTCATTATTCGAATATGACTTTGAGCCATTTTGGAGCTTCTCCGCACAAAGTATAGACATATAAATGACATTTTTTTTTTACGCCTGTAGTTTTTATTAACCTCTCACAGGTGAGTCCTCCTACCTTGACTTCAGCAGTTCAGACACTCGGGCATGGTACTCCAGATGTTTCGGCCTGGATAAGTACAAGGTAAGTGTATAAGGAATCCACAAATGCTACAATGCTAGTGTATATATGCAACCCAATGTATCCATAATGAATTTATAATAATCATAATAATCTTAAAGCTATTCTGATCCTTGATGAAGTTATGTTTTTTTGCTTCTCACATTTCTTCAACAAATGCTTTGGCTCGGACAGAATGACTTATATTAATAGTCCAAGATAACATGTCGTATATTTATGTTTTTATTAACTCATTGAAGTGTTTATGTCTGACGCAGGGATCAACGCCATCGTTATTTGTGTGGAATGATATGAATGAACCGTCTGTGTTCGACGGGCCAGAGCAGACAATGCCAAAGGACGCAGTGCATTATGGGGGCTGGGAACACCGGGAATTACACAACCTGTACGGCTTCTACCAGGTGAGCGGCAGGCTTACTAACTTCTTTGGATACAGGCATCATTGTTCCATTCTGTTCCAAAAAATCTGTGGTTGCTCCAGAACTTCAGTCAGGTTAGACAAAATATGTAGCCCGTTAGGGGACGCCACTGTTCATCATACCAACTGCTATAATTATTATGAATCCTATTTCTGTATATCTTTATCTGTGTCTCTGTGTCCTAACTGGCAGCAGCAGATGGCCGTCCACCTAGAGGCAGGTTCTGCCTGAGGTTTCTGCCTGTTTTAAGGAACTTTTTCCTCTGTCGCACTAAATGCTTGCTTTGGGGGGAAATGTTGGGTCTTTGTAAATTATAGAGTGTGGTCTAGACTAGTCTCGCTTTGGCAGACCCTCCTCCAAAGCATGCTGAAGGAGGGTCTGGCTACTCCACATAGCATTCGGGGATGGGAGGAAAACGTGCTCTGGTTTAATGGCATTCATTAATCCACCAAATTTAAAATTCCAACACAAAGAAAGCGGAAGGAAACGGAAAATACATGCATCCGGCGGAATTTCCTGCAGCACCGGAGCAACCCCGGAAGTGGAACGTCAAGGATACAGACTAGGTCTAGACCTACTCTATCTGTAAAGTGTCTTGAGAATACTTCTGTTATGATTTGACACTATAAATAAAATTGAAAATTAAAACTCTCCAAAAAAATGCAGAACAGGGGAGTTCTATTGCTGCAGGTTTGACACCATGGAGCTGTGGAGTACAATCTCATCTTCACCTCTGCCATATGAGATGCGTACAACTTAACTAAATGACGAGTGATGAGTTATTAGTAAAGAGTATTGAAATAATTACTGCCTTACGGTTTCTTTTTTTGATGTTGCTCACAGCACATGGCAACAGTGGAGGGCCTGATCACTCGCTCAGGGGGCTTAGAGAGACCTTTCGTCCTTTCACGCTCGTTCTTTGCCGGGTCACAGAGACTTGGTATGTTTTTGAAATTAAAAAAAAGTAAACTCAATCCCCTGTACTGTGCATGGTTGTATCCATAACTGACTGCTTGTTGTGATTGATGTTTGGGATGCAGGAGCAATATGGACAGGGGACAACGTTGCCAGTTGGGAGTACCTGAGAATCTCCATCCCAATGCTTTTGTCTCTAAGTGTGGCAGGGATCGCATTTTGTGGAGGTGAGCGCAGTACTGTGGATGGTGGATTGATATCTTTTGTTATTAAAATCACAACTACAACTATTGACTGCTTTGAGAGACAGAAATACTGGACTTTATTTGGCTAAGACTATAATATAAGACTAAAACTATACTTTCTACCTTAAAACTAGTCTTGCAGTAACAAGACTAAACAGTAATGTAACGTTTTTTGCAATTTATTTAGAAGTTGCAGCCTCTCATATTGTTTTCCCTCTGCGTTTCAGCGGATGTCGGTGGGTTCGTTCAGGACCCGGAGCCAGAGTTGCTGGTGCGCTGGTACCAGGCAGGCGCCCTGCAGCCGTTTTTTAGAGGTCACTCTGCCAAGGAGACAAAGCGCCGGGAGCCCTGGCTGTTTGGAGAGGAAGTCACCGCTGTAATCCGCACTGTGATCCAACAGAGGTACTCTAAGTGAGATGTCAGCCGAATGAGTTTCAAACAGGGGGAAAAGCAGGGATAATGGGGGCTCTACAAATTCCATATTTTACATGTCAAAATGTTTGATGTTATGTTTTACCCGCAGATTTTGCTTGGAAAAAAAACTTAAAATGATCAATTTCAGCCATATTGATTGACCAAGACAACTGAAATTGACTAATATTAGGCCTGGGTTAGCCTATATCCTCGACGTTCCACTTCCGTTGCCGACGAAAATTCCGCCAGATTTCACTCATTTAGGCCGGATATCCGTTGCCTTGGGCTTCCATTGTGTTGGCGTTCTAAACTCCGGTGGATTTCTGAGGACTATGGTTAACTGCTCCTCAGATCTCTGCAGGGTAAATCCAGACAGCTAGCTAGACTATCTGTTAAATGAGTTTTCTCTCGCACGACTAAAGCAACTTTTGAACGTACTCATGTTCCACCAAAACAAGTTCCTTCCTGAGACTATTTTTGCAGAGGCACCGTTGCTCCGTACGAGACGATTGTGATTGGTTTAAAGAAATGCCAATAAACAAGAGCATCCCAGAGGGGGATCTCCCATCCCGGAACGCTATGTGGACTAGCCAGACCCTCCTCCGCAGCGCTGTGGAGGAAGGATTTGACAATGCGAGACTAGGCCTGGGTTAAAATAATCCATTCTCCAATTAAATCGATCTTTGTTTGAGTTATCTGTAATAAAATCGAAAAATCAGTCTTTTAATATATGCCTTTTCACCATTGGATGTACAGTATAACCCACCACAAACATTGTGGGGGGGGGGGGGTCAATTCTTAATGTAAACATAAACCTAGTGCATTATAAAAAATATTTGAGGGTTGCTTCTTGCTTGTACAATTTACAGCATAAGTTCTCTGAGAATCTCTTTTATATCAAAGCGAAATTGGTACTGTAACTGAATTTCCCCTTACCTAATTGATATTGAATCGTTTAGGAAATGTAATCCAATCTGGACCTTTTGAATCGGAATCAAATCTCTTGGGGAAATCATTGGCAATACCCAGCCCTATTAAATATCAATAAAGGACAAGAAGAAATCTCCAGCGAGGCCAGACTAAGTGTTTTACCTCATTAATCCCATTAAATGTCAGAGTCAACATGCAGAGGGGAACACACATTTGTAATGCGTTTCATGATTTTCTAATGCATTTGACTGAATGATGTTTTAATGATCCCTATAGGGATAATGGGGTTGTCACAGTCTTCTTGTCTCTTCTGCACTCAGGTACTGTTTGCTGCCATACTGGTACACTGTGTTCCACCAGGCTCACACCTCTGGTCTGCCTCCACTCAGGTCAGTGCTGCCGCCATCTGCTGCTCAGTGGACGTACTGCAGAATCCTCTCTAGCTTTAGCTCTGAGTTTTTTTCAGACACTAGAGGTCAATGTCTCTCATGTTTTGATAATGTAATGTTGGCAAGCATCAATTCAACGACAGACAGACGGAGTTTTTAGACTGAAAATTAAAAGCTGTACAGAACGTTACAGAAATGCTCATTTGATTCCAAACTGTACAGACCTCTGTGGGTGGAGTTCCCGAGAGAACAGAGCACCTTCACTGTGGACAACCAGTATATGATTGGTGATAAATTCATTTTTTTCATTATTCACTACTCGATGCACCCTGAAATGATTGCACTAGTCTAACTGTCTTTGATTTCATGCAGGAGGAGCACTGCTGGCCTGTCCTGTAACTGAAGCGGGTGTTCAAGAAGTTAGAGTCTTAATTCCTGAATCTGGTGAGGTAAATCAACCACCAGGTAACATTTATACGTTCCAATGTCTTCATGATACACGTCGGTGTGGATGTGGTATTAAGGTTTCTGTTTCAGGTTTGGTATGACGTTCACTCTGCAAAGGCGTATAACGGAGGCAAGACTCTGAGTCTTCCAGTCACCTTGGACACAGTAAGTGTTTGTCTTGATTCACACAGCAATGGTTACTTCATGTGTAGTAAAATGCCAATTCTCAACTGAAATAAAGCCAAATATATTATGGAGGAAACTTTCATTTTCATTGGTGTTTTCTCTGTATTAGTCTCGCATTGCCAGACCTATCCCCACATTGCTGTGGAGTAAGGTCTGGCTACACCACAGATACATTGGGACTCATAAGTTTATGAACCCATGCTAAAGTTGACTAAAAGAGGAATAAAAAAAAATCATCTTTTGGAAATTGATCTTAATGCCTTAATTAAAAAAATGAGGAAAAATCCAACCTTTAAGGACACCAATTTTCTTTGTGAATGAATATTGTATCGTAAATAAATAAATGTTCTTCCTTAAAATACAGGGGGCATAATTATACATACCCCTATGTTAAATTCCCATAGAGGCAGGCAGATTTTTATTTTTAAAGGCCAGTTATTTCATGGATCCAGGATACTATGCATCCTGATAAATTCCTTTGGAATTAAAATAGCCCCACATCATCACATCCCCTTCACCATACCTAGAGATTGGCATGGTTTTATTTCAGTTAGCCTAATTGCTGGTTTGATTTGCATTGAGAGATGATTTTATGGAAAGTACCCCATGCCAATCTCTAGGTATGGTGAAGGGTATATGATGATGAGGGGCTATTTTAATTCCAAAGGCCAAGGGAACTTTATCAGGATGCATAGTATCCTGGATCCATGAAATAGGTTGGATTTTTCCTCATTTTTTTAAATTAAGGCATTAAGATCAATTTCCAAAAGATGATTTTTTTTTATTCCTTTTTTTAGTCAACTTTAGCATGGGTTCATAAACTTATGAGTGCCATTGTACATTCGTTTGCATGTCTTTAAACCGATGGTGGCTCTGCAAAATAGTCTCGGGAAAGAACTTGTTTTGGTGGAACATTTACACCCCGCAAAAGAAAACGTCACATACAATATTAAATGATGTAAACTGTTTACACAATACAGTAATGTGAGCTATTTAAATCAGCTGGATACATGGTTAAACCTCATTTGCTCTTACTATATCACCGTGTGTACGTCCACAGCAATCCCACCAATCGGTCCCAAAACGTCCCAGTTAGAGAGGAAACGTTGTAAACATATTCTTTGTAAATCTTTACAATCGTTCCCCGAAAGAACCCAGCAGGCCTGCCTTGTTGCAAGATCCACATTTTTCTTCAAAACTTGACATTTTCAGCGTGTAGCTTGCTAGGTTGTTGTTGTTTCCCCAAGCGAAGGGAGTTTGAGAACGGCGACCCACAGGGAGCGGAGGGTGAGGGGCATTGTCAGGAAATGATCCTGGAAATGTACTTGCGTTGATCCAGACTACCTCTGTACAGGTTCCTGTGTTCCAGCGTGGCGGCTCGGTAGTCTGCAGGTCAGCAGGCAGTGGCTCCTGTACAGCTGAACTCCAGCAGCTCCCCCTCTCCATCACTGTGGCCCTCAACTCTCAGGTGACGGATGCAGGAACATGGCTCCTGTTGATACACGTATAACAGGTTTCCTAAAGCAAATGAAAACAGGTCTACTTCTGACCAGGATCTTGAATTGAAATCCAGTGATACAAACTAGTATATTCTATATTTGTCCACCTCTATTTACATAATTATTTATGGATAAAATATAAGAAACATCTTTGATAGTTCAATTTGGTGCTTTTGAGAAGGTGCCAAGTTTTTACTGTCCATTGATTAAAGGTGCCCTGCCACACAAAACAGTTTTTACTTGCATTTTTTTAAAATACGTTAGGTCCATATGTGTTTGTGTTATGTCGTGAATGTGAAAATGAACTGCTACTTCCTCTGTCGGCTCTAGCCACTGAAAAGAAATAAGCGGAGGAATCGGGCCAATTACAAAAGCTGGTCAGTCTGACATCATGTTGCCTGGCCTCATTACTATTCATGAGCTCGCCCAGTTGCGCTGGGTAAAGGATGCTGATAGCCAGGCTCTCATTGGCTAGCTGTTAGTCAATCAGAGTCAAGCAGCCTAGCTCGTTGAATATTAATGAGAACTGGCACAACTGGTCTTTCTATACCATGCTAGAAGGCTTGAAACAAGGTAACCAAGGTAACCAAGGCATTTTTTCCACAAAAAAATGTTACAGAGTCCATGGTAGAACTTCAGACATTACCACAAAGTAATGAAATACGTGTGGCAGAGCACCTTTAAACATGTTTTTGCACATACTGTAACAGTAGATGTTGGTTGTACAGAGATGACTTAGCTGCAAATGTTCTGTTTGATGCCATATGTAATACAGTATGGTGCCTTCCAGATCATATCACAATGTGTGTTCCAGTGCATGCTAAAGGATTTGCAGGCCACGTTACAAACTAAGAGTTATTGGTAAGACAGAGGGGTAGCTGCTAAAAGGGCTTTAACAGTTTCACTTCTGTAAGTTTAATACTTACTATAAAATGGTTGACTCTTGCAATCTTTGGCTGGTATCTTCATGGCTGAATGCACTTATTGTTGGTAACTTTGGATAAAAGTATCAGGTAAATGAATTTGTCGTAAAATACAAAATTATGCTTTTTTTTTAAGACTGTTCACTAATTAAACTATTAATAGTTTAGACATGTGGCATTTGCATGATTTAATTAGTGAAATCCTGACTGCAGTCCCTTCTCTCTCTGCAGGAAGTGGCTGATGGGGAGTTGTACCTGGACGACGGCCACTCCTTCAGCTACCGTGACAACAAGGCCTTCTGCCTGCGCAGGTTCACCATGCTGTCAGGCCGTCTGCTCTGCCGGTGAGTCACAACTCACACCTCCTAAAGAGGGAGCCATTTTTAGACCACACGTGAAAGGAGATTTTTTTTGTTGTTGTTGTTGTACGGGTGACATGGAACCTCAAGTAGTTTTAATGTTTGAAATGAAAACCCGTAAACATGTGATGATTTGATACCTGTTGTTGCGTCTCACAGTCCTGCCAGTGAAGGAGGAGGAGCGTTTGACTGCGTTACTGTCGTACGGTCAGTCACCGTCCTGGGAATGAAGAGCAAACCGTCCACAGTGGTTGTGCACGTGTCAGGTGAGGAGCTCTGCCTTTATAGTTACATACAGTACACTCACCGGCCACTTCCTTAGGTACACTGTGACAATCTAATGTGATCCATACATTCTAATAATGTCCATTGATTGACACCATCAGAGGTATTAACCTCACTACATGTTTATTATTAAGGTTGTAGTTTGCAGTGGTGTTGCTGAACTGGACTACATCATATTGAAAGGTGTTTCTTATATTTTGTCCACCCCATTTACATACATGAGTGGGCCAGAATGTTGTCAAGCATCAGGAGTTTGCAGGTTTGGACCCAAATGCAGAGGAGACGAGGAGTCAAGAACCACCTAAACCGAGTCATTACCGAGACCAGAGTGTATCGAGACAGAGTCATTACCGAGATCAGAGTGTATCGAGACCGAGTCATTATCGAGACTGAGTCATTACCGAGACCAGAGTGTATCGAGACAGAGTCATTACCGAGACCAGAGTGTATCGAGACCGAGTCATTACCGAGACCAGAGTGTATCGAGACAGAGTCATTACCGAGACCAGAGTGTATCGAGACCGAGTCATTACCGAGACCAGAGTGTATCGAGACCGAGTCATTACCGAGATCAGAGTGTATCGAGACCGAGTCATTATCGAGACCGAGTCATTACCGAGACCAGAGTGTATCGAGACCGAGTCATTACCGAGATCAGAGTGTATCGAGACCGAGTCATTACCGAGATCAGAGTGTATCGAGACCGAGTCATTATCGAGACTGAATCATTACCGAGACCAGAGTGTATCGAGACAGAGTCATTACCGAGACCAGAGTGTATCGAGACCGAGTCATTACCGAGACCAGAGTGTATCGAGACAGAGTCATTACCGAGACCAGAGTGTATCGAGACCGAGTCATTACCGAGACCAGAGTGTATCGAGACCGAGTCATTACCGAGATCAGAGTGTATCGAGACCGAGTCATTATCGAGACCGAGTCATTACCGAGACCAGAGTGTATCGAGACAGAGTCATTACCGAGATCAGAGTGTATCGAGACCGAGTCATTACCGAGACCAGAGTGTATCGAGACCAAGTCATTACCGAGACCAGAGTGTATCGAGACAGAGTCATTACCGAGACCAGAGTGTATCGAGACAGAGTCATTACCAAGATCAGAGTGTATTGAGACCGAGTCATTACCGAGACCAGAGTGTATCGAGACCGAGTCATTACCGAGATCAGAGTGTATCAAGACCGAGTCATTACTGAGACCAAAGTGTATCGAGACAGAGTCATTACCGAGACTGGGTCATTACCGAGACCAGAGTGTATCGAGACCGAGTCATTATCGAGACCGAGTCATTACCGAGACCAGAGTGTATCGAGACAGAGTCATTACCGAGATCAGAGTGTATCGAGACCGAGTCATTACCGAGACCAGAGTGTATCGAGACCGAGTCATTCCTGAGACCAGAGTGTATCGAGACAGAGTCATTACCGAGACCAGAGTGTATTGAGACCGAGTCATTACCGAGATCAGAGTGTATCAAGACCGAGTCATTACTGAGACCAAAGTGTATCAAGATAGAGTCATTACCGAGACTGGGTCATTACCGAGACCAGAGTGTATCGAGACCGAGTCATTATCGAGACCGAGTCATTACCGAGACCAGAGTGTATCGAGACCGAGTCATTACCGAGACAGAGTCATTACCGAGACCAGAGTGTATCAAGACCGAGTCATTACCGAGACCAGACCAGCGCGAGTCCCACACTGCGTGACACGACAAAATATGGAAAATGCTAACCATAGGCCCTCCTCAAATTAATCTGAAAGATCCACATTCCCATAAAAAAAAAAACACCCACAGAATACAAATTAAGATTCTTCTTCATCCACGTCTTTTATTGCCCTAAGTTTATCATAAGAAATGTCTTAATAAAATAATCAAAAGGCAGTTGTGGTCTGGACCGGTCAAATAACAGGGAAACAGCAAACAAACGTCAACACAAAGAGAATATATTAACCAAATAAAACAGGAAATGGCAAAACTGAAAACCCCAACAATGACGAATATTAGAAA
The DNA here is from genome assembly GCF_008315115.2 of Sander lucioperca. Lineage (NCBI taxonomy): Eukaryota > Metazoa > Chordata > Actinopteri > Perciformes > Percidae > Sander > Sander lucioperca. The sequence continues at coordinate 7,829,933 of NC_050190.1, read as the reverse complement.
CATCTTTCAGTATAATGCACTCCTGTACAACACCACCCACTACGAGCTCAATTATTACCTTTCTGACAGCGTCAACAAAAACTGAAAAAATGATAAACTTCGTCAAAGTAGAATTCATGGCAGAGCTGTATTGGATCACATTAGATGTGTACAACCTAATGAAATGTATATTCACAGTTGGATTGTAGCAACTAACATTCACACATATAGTAACACCTCATATGCACTAGTCTCACATTGCACTCTCACAGACCTTCCTCCACAGCGCTGCGAAACACTCAAATCTTTCCCAGATCAGATTTTTTCAAATCAGATTTAGACCATTTCCATATGTGGTCCTGAATCAGACCCAGGTCGGATTTTTCTCAATGCAGCCGCAGTGTGAACAACCAAGGCGGATTTGATGCGACTTTTACGTCAATCTACATCGACATTTGTCACAATTATGCGCCGGCGGGAGTTAAACTGCGTCTCTGTGAAGCTATTCATAAAGCAGTCCCACCACTCCTGGCTTCATCTCTGCATCCATACAGACCTCTGTAGTGAATTTGCAGCCATAACCCCGTAAAAGGCCAAAATAGCCAATTTGGCTCCCTTTCTCTTCGTTTTTCTCCTCCTCAGCACCTGCTCATTAATGTTAACGGCTGCCATTACACAAACATTTAGCTATAAAAGCCAAAATGCTTACTTCCTCCATAACCTCCCTAACTTTAGTGCAGCAGCGTGCTGAGTCTGATATCATTGTTATTGTTCTTTTGCAAATGCGGGTCAGTTCGAAACCGCAAACAGTTCACACTGGAATCTGATATAGGCCACATTTTAAAAGGTAATGTGAACAGCCAAACAAAAAAATCGGATCTAAGCAAAAAAAATAAATAATCTGAATTAAGCATTAAGACTTGTGGTGTGAACGTAGCCTATGACATAATCTCTCTAAATCAAAGATCAAAAATGTCTCGCTTGACTCCCCTTTTTGTGCAGTTTGACAATTCTAAAACGAAGAAATTCAATATGAAGAGGTAGGGAAACACATTTTCTTCTGAAGAAAATCATTCAGATTAAGCAATTACACTGTTTTTGTTATTTGTTATTATTGGAATTAATTTGCTATTTTCAGTAACAATATTTAAAAAAAAAAAAAGAGCCCAAGGCAAATCCTACCATATTTTCTTTCTTATCACCAGGTGCTAAAGACACCCCCGCTGCCTTTGAATACATGGAGACCTGCTGCATGCTGACAGTGAACAACCTGAAGCTCAGAGTGGCGATGGACTGGGAGATACAGATAGGTTAATGGTCAATGTGTCAGTCACTCATTTTAAAAGCTTAGCAAAGTACACTTGATTGACTATATTTGAAATGAAGACTTGTTTATGCAAACTGGCACATGTGTAGCTACAAACAAGCAAACAAATAAGTCAAAAGGGACTACACACACTGCTCCACGATTATGTTTTAATCATTTTACTTGTATTGAACTTCAGATTTTTTTTTTTATTTAAAACCTCAGATTTACAGGTTGGCAAATCCCTCCACTGACTTCTGCTTCATCGAGTACTGTACTTTTTTAAATCTGCGTCTATACTAGGGTTGCACAATATATCGTTTTTTTATCGTCATCGCAATGTCAACTGGCGCGATATACACATCACGAAACACTGCAACATATCGCAAATGACACTGTGTTAGTTGAAAGAAAATAATCAGCAGAAAACTGCACTTTAAAATGTAATTATTCTTTTTTAGCGGTGCCTTTAATATCATTTGTTATTTTTTCATCATATTATGCAGCCCTAGTCTGTAGTCAGAAACATCAAAAGAACAAAAGAGACATATTTTAATCTAGGAACTATGAGATTGTTTTAAATTATCAAAGATATCAAGTTTGATCGTTAATAATAATCAATGAGAAATGACGTGGTTTAAAGTTGTGGAGTGAAAGTGTACTGAATAAAGGGTGCACTGATGTGCAGCTTCTTGCTGTAACAGACCTTTTATTCTTAACATGATGTCATGCTAACCTAACACCTGGTGACGAAGCATATATTTTTGCTCAACAGCATTGCGTTGTGTTGGTGTGACCTCTTCCTAACCCAGATGTTTTCTTACTTTAGGGTCACAAAATGGTACAATAACAAATGCTCGGATAAGCCGAATTCCAAAATGAGACATTACAAAGAAATAGCAGTAAGTGTATCAAGTCAAAACAGACAGTGTAACATACATTTATTATATGCGTGTTATATGAGTGCTTTGAGAGTATATTTGAAGTTTAGTTTAATCTCATAACTCAGTTCCTAAATGTTAAAGCTACCTAGTTTAATAATAATGCATTGACTATCAAGCAAGAGCACTTCGGTGATATAGTATGTTTTATAGCAAAAGTTAAAAGCTGCTTTATTAAGGAAGAAAAGAGAAAGAGGGAGACAGACATAGAGAAGACAATATATACATTTAAGGAGAATTAAGTGTACAACCCACAAAGGCCAAAGAAAACAAAAGGGTTTAAGATTTGGATTCTCGGAGACCTTTCAGGAGGCTGAGGAGCCCTAACCCTAACCCTAACCCTAACAGCACTCGATACAATAAAACCAATGTCAATCCTCTTTGCAAATATTCTGTATTTTTTATGTTTATTTCTACTTTAATCCCAGAATTGTATTCTGTGTTTTTCTCCACCAGAAAGTCATTCATATCTGAGGGGAAAATGTTGATTATGATTATTTTACTGTAAACCGTACCACTACTTTACTGTAAGGTGTTCCACTGTACATACATTGCCAGTCTATTGGTGATCATCTCTGCTGTTTATCAATACCCCAAAATATTGGATTGAATTGGTACTTTGCTTTAAAAAAAAAAAAAAAAAAAAAAAAAAAAGGGATGATACTTCTCTTGGTAGCATTAGCCCGCTCTAGTTATGCTGAGACTGCTCAATGCTGAGCTCCATTGAGAATAGGTTTAAAGGGCTTGAATGCCTTCTGCTGAGGCAGGGCATCTAGCGACCCCTCTTTACATGCCCTCTGGTGCGGCCCACTGGCCTTTGTGTCACCCAACAATGATGGCACCGGAGCACCACAGCCAGGGAGAGATCATTGTTCAGTTCAGCCAATGGGAACGCAACAAACAGACGTGTATGTGATGTGTGAGTTTTCTGTGCATGTGTGTGTGTGTGTGTGTGTATGGTAATGCAAAGGTGAATGCAGGTGGAGTCTTTCACACCAAACCTTTGCATCTACTGTGTGACGAAGGGGAGGGGGACGTCACGCAAAGGAAGAGCCAATCAGACATTACCTGTTTGGATTTATGCCAGGGCTTTTAGGCTTGTAAGACTTTAGTACAAGTGGCAAAAGCCAGTTTGGGAAAAAAAAAAAAAAAAAGTAAGCTGAGACGAGATGCCTTATACACCGTCTGGCTTTTTCTGTGACCGGTTGATCCGGGAGCGAGAGAGGAGAGACGGGGAAGGATCTTTGAACAAGCCCCAGCGCTTTAACGGCCAGGACTACAAGACCCTAAGACAGGAGTGTCTTCAGAGGAAGAGCCTGTTTGAGGATGAGTCTTTCCCGGCCACTGTGGAGTCTTTGGGCTTCAAGGAGCTCGGACACAAGTCCAACAAGGTCAAGAACATCGTCTGGAAGAGGCCCAAGGTAGGAGGAGAGGGGGTTTTTAGACCGGGGGTTGGCACACGGAGAGGCACGTTGATCGCAAAGTTAAATAAAGAGGGGATGGATCACACATGTGGGAGGTGGGGCATTATTTTTTTGATACACGGCTACATCAAACCTGCGTGGAAAACTAACTGCTGCTGTGGGATTTTACCTGGAGATGCAGATGGAATCAAAATACGCCCCCATCAGTCCTACGCAGAGGGATCGGAATTAATTCACTGTATTGCTGCACAGCCAGTGTCATTATCCCTGTGTTTTGCCTTTATGGCTGTAATATAATGTGCGTTTTATTACTTATCTATTTGGAGACAAGTGTAATTTCGCCCTAGTCAGTATTTGCCAAAATCGTAAGCATACAAGACCCTCAATCCTGAGACTCAGAAAGTCAGATGAATAGCTGATATGAGCTTGATTATTGGTTAACTATGTTTGCTTATTATTGTCTACAGGAAATCTGTGAGAACCCCCAGTTCATTGTTGGAGGAGCCAGTAGGACAGACATCTGCCAGGGAGACCTTGGTAAATGATGCCTCTTTTAAAAAAAAACAAAAAACACAGTAATAACATGACAGCATCACCGTTGCACCAAACTACAGTGGACCGGTTGAGTTTCAATGAGGACTGGCTTTACACTGAGCTGAAATTAAGCCCAGCTTAATGTTAATGAGTTACAATAACAACACATCTGTGGGATGACAAAAGCAAGAAATCCACCTTAAAAACACATAAAACACTGACCTGGCAGTGCTTTGTGGCGGATTCATGGTTTCTAGGTGTTGTTGAAACTCATTGACTGAAGCAGAAACACTAGGCAACACACACAGTGTGATGGGAGTGTGTAAGCTGAGCTATACATACTGTATGGAACAACTCTGTGTATTCATCATTCAGTCACAGTCTGTATTCAGGCAGCTTTGGGGGGCTAACAGGGTAGCAAATAGCCCATCAATCCCCTGCACACGGCCTCTCTGCCTGCAGCGGCCTCCACATATTGTGCTTACTCTTTTGGAAGGGAATCCAACCAGCAGCACTTCTCATTGTTGTTCAGTTCAGACTGCAAATAAAGGGGGGGGGGGCAAAGGGACAAAGGTCCTGGCAGACACTGTTAACCATTCCCTGTTGAAAAACTTACATTGTTTCCAGTAACACCCTGTTATACACCTGGGCAATCAGAAAACACAAATGTCAGCACTCAGCAGCGCTCATTTCCTCCAGCTAAACAAGAAAATGTCAAGCAGAGGAGTTCCTGTCAGTCTTTGATTTTCTTGTGAGTGAAATCCCAAATGGAGGTAAAAGGTGCATGTTATTTACCGTGGCAGCTCTTTTCTTGTTGACAGAAGTTCAAAAGGTAACTAAATCCATACAGCAGCTCAGGGGAAAAAGGCAGAATTTCAAGAAATCACAACCCTTCCCATACGCAGGACATGCGACGGTCGTGACGATCGGTGTGCTGTATTAAAAGACGTTAGGATAGTATTCAGGTGAAACAAATGAAATGCTCTCCTGTGTTCAGGTGACTGCTGGTTGCTGGCTGCCATCGCCTGTCTCACCTTGAATGAGAAGCTTCTCTATCGTGTTGTTCCCCACGAGCAAAGCTACACGGAGGACTATGCAGGCATCTTCCACTTCCAGGTCAGAAACAACTTAATAGTCTTAATTAGCACACATTCAGTCCTTCCTTTACCGAGTTTACTGAAACACGTGAGGAAAAACATTCATTAGTGGAAAACGGAGACATAATCCAGACGAAGGTCCGTTTGATTCAAGGGTTTAAAGTTTGTATATTGTTTCTCCTTTTGTCTGTCAGTTCTGGCGTTATGGCGACTGGGTCGATGTCGTCATTGACGACCGCATCCCAACCTTCAACAACCAGCTGGTCTTCACTAAGTCCGCTGAGAGGAATGAGTTCTGGAGCGCCCTGCTGGAGAAGGCCTACGCCAAGTCAGTACTCAATTTTTTTTATGGGGGGGGGGTCTGATACTCCATTCTCTCGATGTTTACCTTCGGCTGAATACTTACATGGAAGAACAGTTTCACGCATAGAAAGCACTTTGTTTTATTGGGTCGCAGATTTGTGATTTGTGTAGGTACATGCAGTATATTAGCAGTTTTTATAGTTTTTTCAGACATTTTTTGTTCCAAGCTGAATTCATATAATACGTCTTTTTTATACATACAAATCATACAAACACTTCTACTCAGGTTAGGGCATTATAACAGGAAGAGAAAATAACTTTATTTAACTGGAAAAGGGTCTCGCTAAGATTAAAAAAGCAACACCTACTAATAAGATTGAAACATGGATATGTCTAAAAGAATTAATTAAAAATCTAAAAGTAAATGTAATATCCGTGCACTCCCTTGTCCAGGCTGCACGGCTCCTACGAGGCCCTGAAGGGTGGAAACACCACCGAGGCCATGGAGGATTTCACTGGGGGGGTCACTGAGTTCTACGAGATGAAGGAAGCTCCCAAAGAGCTCTACAAGATCATGAAGAAAGCTCTGGAGAGAGGCTCCCTCATGGGCTGCTCCATCGATGTGAGTCAGACTTTTTTTTTTTTGATACATGTAAACTGCGATACAGATGATGAGGACTAGGATTCCCAGGTTAATAGCTACTAACTTTTCCACTATCTAAAGCATTGTCCCGCTGAGCTCTTCTGGTTGAAACTTTGAAGTCTGTTGCATCTGTAAGCACACTCAAAAGAGATGTCATGGTGCATTGAATACACTTGAACACTGTGTTTGCATTAATAATAATACTATTATTAATAATAAACTATATATTGCACGTTTTAGAACAAAAGTTACAAAGTACTTTACATGGTTGAACCAGGATTAAAACATTTCAGGACTGCAATAAGGCAAATAAAATCAGACAATTAAAATAATGCAACAATACAATGGATAAGTACCCAACAATATTATAAGATAAATAAAACAATATGCAGGATTTTCTTCAACAATGTATAGACTAATACAAAATTAATACTGAGTGCGGGACGTTTATGGGAATTAGCAAAGAGCCTTTGGGCCCCACATGGGGGTGTAACCCCCAGCCAATAACAGAGTGCAACTTGTCAATACAAAATCTCGCTCTCGAGCCAGGGAGAGTAGCCAACTTTGAACGCTGTGTGCTAACAAACAGTTAGCAATACATATTATACCTTTAAGTTTTGAGAAGTGATTTAAAAGGTTTCTGCAAGCCATTAGGCAAAATGTTTTTTCTATTTGTTAAATCAATAAAATGCTGGTTGTGTTTACAATGTTTCTCCAATATAACTGTATACATGTAACGCAGGGGTCTCAAACTTGTGGCCCGGGGGCCAATTGAGGCCCGCGGGCTGATATCTTGTGGCCCCCCTACTTGACATCAAAGTTTAGTGTCAGTGCGGCCCGCGCGTAGTTCTGAAATGCACCTTTTTGCTAAGTCGTTGCGTGTGCCACGCTTGCCACGCTTTTATTTTTTTATCACTTACGGGCTACCATAGCTAGTCTCGTGACTGTGGCGTTTGTTGTCAACGGAAGTATCAACGTTTGTCACTTGGTAGAAACGTGTTCCGGAGTGACGGAAAATATATGCCATCACCCAGTTCCAGTCATGTCTCTCTCAAAACGTGCCGTGAAGAGAAAGGTTGGCGACGAGCACAGGCAATTTCAGTGAAAGTGGGAGACGGAATATTTTGTTATCGAGCACAGGAGCACCCCTACATGTCTCATATGCACAGAGAAAGTTGCGGTGTACAAGGAATATGACATCAGACGTCATTACTCAACTAGACATGCTGAGGAGTATACAAAATACCAGGGAGATGAGAGAAAGAACCGGGTCGCCAATCTTAAAAAATGTCTATTGAGGCAACAAGATTTATACTTGACGCGGCCCAGCCTGACCCACACTCTGCCTCGAGCGGCCCCCAGGTAAATTGAGTTTGAGACCCCTGATGTAACGTGTATTTTGTGCATCTGCAGTCCCTGGTTCCTGCTCGCTTTGAGACTCGTACTGTGACGGGACTTGTGAAGGGCCACGCCTACTCTGTGACGGCAGTGGAGGAGGTAAAGCTGTTTGTAATGTACTGGGATTGGTTCACTCTGTGGTCCTGCAGAGCTGCTCACACACACAGCGCACACACAGTAACGATGCCAGCGTAGTTCGGGGTCACGAATGCTGCTTTTAACTGTCCAAAACTGCAAATTAAGTCAATACAGTATAAGTTAAGTATGAGTTTGAATGTGAGAATCTCAACTGCTCCATTTTTTCCCCACTTACAGTGTAGACCATCTCAGCACAAGGACACTAAAGTCCGTCTGGTGCGTCTCAGGAACCCGTGGGGTCAAGTGGAGTGGAACGGTCCCTGGAGTGACAAGTAACCACCTTTACTCAGAACTAAATCTATAATTTTCAGCCCTACTTTTGTGTTACAGAGGAGCTAGAGTTTGATGAAGTTACAATCGCGATGTCTTAATAATTATTTTTTATTCATTACAATAACTAAACTCAGTTCTTTACTAAAATCTGTCGTATCTTTAGGCAATTTCACTATGTTCCACCTTCTCTCCACAGCTCTAAGGAGTGGGCCACACTCTCTAAGACTGAAAAAGAGAAGCTGCAGCACCAGAGCGCCGAGGATGGAGAGTTCTGGTGAGTGGCACATTTTTTATTTGCAGCTGTGAAAAGCGGATTTAATGAACAGGGTCTATTTTTTTCTGCTAGCGAATTTGATTTTAGTTTTTCAGTTTATTGAGAATTAAAAGAAACAGGCAAATTGCCTATACAAAGAACTGATGTAATTAAAAAATGAATTATTTTAATGTAGCTCTGGGTTTTCTTGCCTCTACTTCTTCCCTCCTTAGCATACGTTTTATTGGCGTTTAGTCAGCACCCTGTGACGCCAGCTATTATCCAGATAACCATTTTGCCCCGATCTCTTCTAGGATGTCATTTGAGGACTTCAAGAAGAACTACACTAAGATCGAGATCTGTAACCTCACCCCTAACGCCCTGGAGGACGATAAGATTCACAAGTGGACGGTTTCTGTGAACGAGGGTCGCTGGGTGAGAGGCTGCTCTGCTGGGGGCTGCAGGAACTACCCAGGTACCCCCAGTCTGCTCAATCACACAACAAGAGAGACGCTTTTTTGTATTGATTTTTACATTCCACCACTATCAATACTTTAAATTAATAAAAAAAAAAACTCATGTATTGAAGTGCGGGAAAACACATTAAAAGGTGCAGTAGGTAAGACTTATAAAACTAACTTTCTGTCATATTTGCTGAAACTGACCCTATGTTCCAGGTAATTAAAAAAAAATAATCCGGCTCCTCTGGCTCCACCTACAGCCTGTAGTGAGATTTGCAAAAATCCACAGCTCCCTGTTCAGATGCACCAATCAGGGCCAGGGGGGGTGTCTAACTGCGTGTCAATCACTGCTCATGCACACACATTCATTCTCCCTTGTGGGGGGAGGGGCTTAGGAGACTGTTTTGGGCTTTAGCAGAAAGGGGGGAGGGACTGAGAAGTTGTCGATTTTGGCCAAGTCCTGGATCTTCGCAATCCTACCTACAGCACCTTTAAAATGGTTCAACCCTTGTGTTGTCTTCAGGTCAAATTTGACCCGTTTTCAAAATTTCTATATTTCTATATTTTTTAACTACCTAATTTTGATTACCCAAAAAATAACATGGATGATTCCATAAAACGAATTGAATTTTGGGTGTTTTATTCAATTTTTCAGCATTTTTTTTTTTTTTTTTAATGTTTTCGAAACAGTATCCTGTTGACATACCCTTCTGTGATTATCCTTCCTTTAATTATTATTTAAATAATTCATAATTTCTGCTTTTTTTAACTCAAGAATTAGGTATAATATCCTATAAATGAGGTTTATTGACCATGAATTCCAAAAATAGGTGTAAAACTAGTAATAAGTTGGTGTTAGTGGTGTTTATACATGGTAGTGAAAAGAAGCGTTAAACTTTGAAAAGAAGTTGTCAAAAAGAAACAAAAGTGTCGATTTTCAGTTTTGACCCGGGAGAAACGATGCAAGGATTTGGAAGACAACACAAGGGTTAAAATATATATATATATCCCCCCCCCCTAAATGTCCCTGCAGACACTTTCTGGACCAACCCTCAGTACCGCCTCCGTCTGATGGAGGAGGACGATGATCCCGAGGACAACGACGTGGGCTGCACCTTCGTGGTGGCTCTGATGCAGAAGAACCGGCGGAAAGAGCGCAAGCTGGGAGCCAACCTGTACACCATCGGATTCGCCATCTACGAGGTGTCCTGTTCTTATTCGCCATCAAGAGATTGTGTGACAGACTGGTGCTCAAGCGTTTGCACAGAATCTTAATTTCTATTTTTAAGTGCATCAACAATTTTATATTGTGTTAATTCATTTAGAGGATTCAATTGCACTTTGTGGCATCTTTTTCGTTATTCTGCAGCACCAGATTAAGTATTTTCATTTGCTTTTTGTTCTAGTTGTTAATCACATTTTTTGAATTGTCTAATTGTCTCATTCTTTTAACAGCATTTGTAACGTTGACACCATGAGAGAAATCAGCTTTCAGTTTGCACCCTTAAATGACAAACACTAATGTTGTCTCCGTTTCTCTACAGGTGCCAAAGGAGGTAAGGAAGATGTGGAGCAGCAGTGTGCAAGTTCCTTTCATCCTACTGTTTGTTTTCATACATCATATGTTTCCAATTTTTATCATTATCCCCATTTATGTTTTTGTTCAAATTGTTATTAATTTGTAACATACAAACAGCAACGAAGACATGAGACACACCTCCAACCGCCCCAAACCCCCACCCCTCCAACCCACAAGACTTGCAGACAGATAGTACATTAAAGTTAAATGTTTTTTACACTTTCTGCGGCATCAACTAAAACAATCAAGTTCCTTTCTTTTGCACTGTTCCATGTAGAGAATGTCCCAAACTGCAAGTAGCCACTGTTGTTTCTGGACAGACTGCAGGGGCCTGCTAACGTAATGCGAAACAAAGAAGAAAAAAAAACGCTCCCGTTAGGCCGACCAGCCACGCTCACCGTGGTTCCAAAGAAAACCTGAATGGTACACTGTGTAGTGTTTTAAGTATTTTATGAGCTAAAATCGATGTCTTCATTCATAAATATGTCCTCATTAGTATAAAATGACCTCTGCCAATGATCTGACTTATCCTCGTAAGCGAAGAATTTCTTATCTTTATTTACATTGGACGGGCAAGTCCAAGGAGGCTTCCACGTTGTTCCGCCATTTTGAAAAACTATAATGGCTGAGAGGGACATAAAGCATTAGCCTACCTGTCTAGCTAATCCACAACACGTTTTCGTTCAGAGCCAGCTTCACGTGACTGAAACCAGCTGAAACGGAGAAGGAGATCAGTGAGAGGCACTTGTCACTGCCCCAGCAAATATGAAAGCCTGCACTGCACTTTAGTTCATAATGGAGGATCAGACATATGCCGAGCCACAGGAGAAGGAATCCTCGTCGCCAAAAAAAGCGAAAATTGGAAGACATGTCGTCATAGCTTCTTGGTACATAATGGCTACCGTAGTTGCAACACGCATTTGAAAAAGCGAGGCGCTAGAGAGAACTATTCGTTTGAATGCAAAATACAATTTCACCGCTAGATGGGAGAAATTCCTACACAGTGTACCTTTTAATAAAGAGTCATCATTCAAAGATTACATGACGAAAACACATTTCCAAAATTTAAAAAGCTCCGGACATTGCCAAATCATATGTAGAAAATCAAACCCCAATGTGTATACCATAGTCCTGGACTAGACTAACCTACGAGGGAATTCTTTCTTCACAGTTTTGTGTATTTCTAATAGGAGTGTTAGAACTGTTTCCATTCAACATTTCCTACCCTTTTCCCGCTGCGACTCCCCCTTCCAGATGCACGGGAACAAGCAGCACATGCAGAAGGACTTCTTCCTGTTGACCTCCTCCAAAGCTCGCTGCAAGTCCTACATCAACCTGCGCGAGGTGACCCAGCGCTTCCGCCTGAGCCCCGGGGAGTACGTCATCGTCCCCTCCACGTATGAGCCGCACCAGGAGGGCGAGTTCATCCTGCGAGTCTTCTCTGAAAAGAGGAACACCTCAGAGTGAGTGGGTGAGGGCGGTCGGGTGGGGGGGGGGTTAAGAGCTGGGTAAGCGGAGGGAATGGGTATGTAGTTTCCCCCTTGTTAGAATAACAGTTACAGTTAGATATGTTTGTTAGATGCTTCTTTCACTCCATTAATGTTGATGTTTCTTAGTAGGGCTGGGTATTGAAATACAACATACATCAGAAGCATATTGACACCATAGTCATTTTTAGAGGATATTGAGAGGTATTCAAAAATCATTAAAGTTTTGGCTACACATCAATATCAAGAGATTGTTTGGAGTTTCTTCAGACCATAAATTGAAAATGATTAAATTTTAAAATAAATAAAAAAAAAAAGTTGTGATTTTCACCTCACTAGACACAGGTCTGGGCTGCAACTAACAATTATGATCGATTAATCGGTCTATTTTCTCAATCAATTACTGCTTTTTTTTTTTTTTAAGAAGATAATCAAAAACGTCAAACAAAACTGGTTTAAGCCACACTCTTTTGAATTCCTCTCTAACTGATGAAGAGTCAGTTTGGGCTCAAAAGTTACATTTCTTTTTTGTTGTTGTATTGAAATAGAAATTTTAAAAGAAGCGTTGCATGTCTTTGTGAGAAATCACAACTAGAGTTGTTTGGACTGTCTGTGTATGTGTTTTACACACTGAAAAACTAAGTCTCACATCTTTTTATTTATGAAATTTACATTTTCTCTGGCACTATAAATATCCCATTATAGAACCCTTACAAAAACTTTAAATATAGCCAAATGTCCAACAATACCCAGCCCTACATGTTCATATTTAAAGTGACAGCAGCAGGATTGATTTAGCCTAGAAAATACCAAGTTTAACGATAATTCATCCACCCTCATGCATTTTACAGTGCGGGTTTGTGTGTTTGTTAATGAGGGTGGGGGGGGTGTTGTCGGGGTGCTTGGTGGGTGGGACACAAACCACCGAGAACAAACTATTTTAACGGCGATTTGATTTGTAGAACTGGAAGAAATCGACCCCAGTTCGAAGCTGTTATGGAATCTTTTTTAGGACAAGCGACTTCAGATTTGGGCGTGCTCCGGTAAACAATTCAAAAATATTCAATACTGCATATTCAAGCCTCAACAAACATCCCCCCGCCCACCCCCTGCTGCCCCGGAGGAACCAGACAGCATGCAGAGCCGCCCTGCACTCGGACCGAGACCTGGCTGTGGGATGGATGTGCACCACAAACAGCTCACTGTGACGAGCTTTGAATTTACCAAACATGGCTTTAGATTTAACATTTTTTTTGCAAGTAATTTATTAATACCATCAGTATAAAACCTGCTTGAACAACTGACAAACTTACCTAAACCCTATCTAAAACAAAATCAAGAAGAGGACACATCGACAACCAAGATTGCCCAAAATAAAATAAAAAAATCAAGAGAACATACTCGACCTGAAGAAGCAACAGGTGGTACTGAAATAACATTTTATTCACAGCTTCATCAAGTGTTTGTGGAATCATTTTGCCTTTTTAGTCCAATGTGAGTATGGGACTATAAGCCTTTACAAATGGTGTAATTAAGTTTTGCCATCTCCACCCTGAGCTCAGTATTGATGTGTTTCATAGCCGATAAGAGAATAACATGATTGTAGTAAAGTGATGAGTACACAGGCTTGTGGTCCAGATGAGATGTTGTCACCATGGTGACTGCTGTTTGTTCGTCTTCACCCAGGGAGATAGAGAACAGGATCGAGGCCGATCATCCAGTGGTAAGTGTCGTTCATTTCTTTTCATGACTTTGCAGAATTCGGTTTTTCCAACAGTTATCCAAGAGAGGCTGACTTTTTCTTACATTTTACTTTTAGTGGTTGAAAAAGTACTTAGTCCCTAAAAAGGACATGGGTTTTCTTTTTTTTTTTGTAGTGCACAAGAGATTCTTTCTGGTGAGCACGAAATCTTTTTCTCGTCAGCATGCGAAAGTATCTCGTGCTCATGAGAAACCAATCTAAGGCTAGCAAAATCATGCTAATGAAGTACTAGGCTCATACGAGATCAGCCAGGTCTGCGCAGAATCGATCGCCGCCCAATGCATGCCGGTTAGATTTGTGTCTGACTTGATCCCGACTTGCTCGGACGTCATGCACACGTGGGCAACGATAACCTCACGAGACGCAGGCAGCGCAGTTGCTTCTCACCGACTGCAAGACCCAGGCGGACCCAGGGCATGCTGGGAAACGCCGGCCTCTCAGCTGATTGGTTCAGAATCGACTCAACATGACGTTTTATATGAACTTTTTATTGATTTTGAATTGGAGGGATTTTAACTGCCATTTGTCTGATTTAAAGGCTTATTCTGTACAAACCACATGTTGTGTGGCTGATAGTTACTTTAGAAGTCAGAGAGACTAATCCGTTCAGATTACGGATCTACAGTGTGATGTTAATTAAAATCAGCAACAGATCGCATGTAGGGCATTTTGAGAGCTACTTTGTCATAATTAAAACAACTGGAGACTGTGTACAAGCTGATATATGGGTCTCATAACATTTTATTAAATTGGACCACAATGTTTCTGTGACTTCCTGTTCAGCCTGAAGGCTGTTGGAATCGGCTGGAAACTGTCCGACTTGACAGTGGATTTTTGTCACCGCCCCCTGCTGCTGCTGCCTGCTCTCGTCCACTTTACAGGCGAGGCGCAGTTCATCTCCAACGAGCCTAATGCTAACGTTATGTGGCTAAAGTTAATATTTCACATTCACAGCATGAAATCCGTTAACAGTTACCTTGTCATTTTCAGTTTGTTGATGACACTATCAGGTACATTTTATTGCGTTTTCAGGAAGATGAATACCTCCTCCTCCTCAGCCACTCTGACTACTACTCAGATTGGTTTCTCTTTAGCCTGAGATACTTCTGCGTGCTCACAGGAAAAGTATTTTGTGCTCACAAGAAAGTTTCTCGTGCGCACCAGAAAAAGAAAAAAAATAATTCCCCATGTCCCTTTAGGGGCTCCGTAAAAAAGAGCGGCAGCACGACCAGAGCTCTCTTCTTCAACAGCTTTAGTTTTCTGTTTTTTTAATTCATTCAAACCAACAAACGTACAGCTCTCCATTTGCATCTAAGCAATTCAAAGCTATTTTTGAAAAGACCGCTGTGCTGTTCTGCATCCTAGATAACCTTGTTACATTAACAACATAGGCCTATTAAAGCTTTAGTGCGTAACTTTATATTAATGAACGTCCGTTACAGTCAAGCCATTGCCAAATGAGTTGCTACAAAGCTAATTAAGACTTTCAGCTCCACACAACTCTCTCTGGATTTCTCAGTATGGATATGTTCAGAAATTGGTGTCGTCCGGTGACTTTCTCGTGCAAAAGCTCGAATGAAGATAATGACCTCTTCTGAAGAGTCCATCATGTCTTTTTAATCCTCCGTCTCCTCCTTGGCTACATGCAACTGTATGGAGGAGGGGTGGGGGGTGCGCAATCACAGAAGGCTTGCATCATGTGGATGCAACAACAGAGTTGTCGTCATTAATTAGAATTCCTCATGGGAGATGGAAACTACGCACTATAGCTTAAAAGCTATTTCTTCAATATGTTCAACCTGCATCATTAATCCTTAATCATGCTAAATAATATAAACAAAGTTCCTACCACATAAAGGCAGTTCTCTACTGTATAAAGAGTTTTGAAAAAGTGATAAAAAAGCCATAGAATAGTATGTCGAAAAAAAGTGATTATAAAGCCATAGTATAGTACAAATGGGGGTATAGTTCAAATGGGGGTACGTGTACCCCTAGGGGTACTTTCGAGGACTGCAGGGCGTATGTGAGCTATTTAACAAAATGTTTAATAGTTACAAGGCTGTTGTCTAGAACATTGTTCCTCTTTATGTAGACTTTTTTTTCCCCTACCACAAATGTGACATTTGTATCGCCTTCTTTGGACCTATTCTTGCCTTCCTTCCTTCTACTGTCCTACTTTTTACATTTCATTACGTTTCTCGCTTTTTTTCAAAGTTATGTCACTGTTTTTGATTCTATTTGACCTATTTTTACCTTACTTCCTTCCTTCTACCATCTTTTTTCCAAGGTTTTGTCTTTTTTACAGTTTCTCCTTCTCATTAGCATTTAAATGTTTTTTTCAGTTACAAGGCTGTGTTTAGTAAATCTATCGCTGACAGCGCAGTACTGTTCCTCTTTATATAGACTTTTTTTTCTACCAAAAATGATTAGCGCTAGTTTAAAGAAACAATTCAAAAGGGGTACATTTTTTTTTAAAAGTTTGAGAACCACTGGTATAGTATGTCGAAAAAGTGATTAAAAAAAAGCAAACTTGATTTTTCCTTTCACATCTTCCTTTTGCCTCTGTATCTCTTTCTACTTTGTGGCTCCATGACGCCTCAGCCGGCGCCGGCCTCCGCGGGGGAAGAGAGCGAGGAGGACCAGCAGTTCAGGACTATTTTTCAGGAGATAGCCGGCGATGTGAGTACACACAATACAGTGTGTTTCTCAACTATTTAGGGCTCCACCGCTTTCGACATATCGCAAAAGACACTCAAGAGATTTTTGTGTGTGTTAGCTGATAGAAAATATCAGTAGAAAACTGCACTTTAAAAATTTTACTTTTATAACTTTTTTTAGTGCTGCCTTTTATATTCAATTCAATGTTCAATTTGTTCAACAAAAGAATGTCAAAAATGATTTCCTTTTGTTTGTTTTAAATTCAACAAGCTATTTGTTGTATTTTAGCAGAATACTGAAAGCAGCAGAATTGAGTACACTTTGATATCTTTATTTTATATAAGTAATATCGTTATCGCGATATTCAACGTTATCGCATATCATATTTTCCTTATATCGTGCAGCCCTAGTCCTAATTAAGTAAGGAAGTAAGTAAGTAATTAACACCGTAGCCCTAGTGTTTCCTCTTGTGTTTACGCCTATTACAACTAATAGCTGAAGACATTCTCTTACTGGCTTTTTGTGTAAATGTATGTGAGTGAAATTGTAATGGTTGTCTCCTTTTTTTTGTTCTACTGTCTCCTCCTCCACTCTGGTCCCTCTCACAGGAAATGGAAATCTCAGCCAACGAACTGAAAAACGTTCTCAACAGAGTGATCACCAAACGTGAGTCCTGGCCGATCAACTGAACTGTACTTCTTAAATCACAGCATCATCGTCATGTTTAAGCTGCTCTCTCTAAAAGAACATGTAGAAAGTGCAGCAGTGAAGATGAAGGAGGGAACTTGTATCAGAAATCAGAGTGTAGCAGTTCATTCACATTCATAATTTACAAATACATCAACACTAAAACAACATTTTAACAATGAGACAATATGCATTGACAATGACTATAACATTTAGTGATAGCTAAACGCCAGTCAAGACATCTTTCAATCAAGGATACACATAAGTGTAGATTTGTTTTGGTTGGGGGGGGGGTAGGGGAATATTTCAATATTTACAACATGTGCATTTGGGGCACCCGGATAGCTCAGTTGGTAGAGCGGACGCCCATAGAGGTTTACTCCTCGACGCATCGGGCCCGGGTTCGACTCCGACCTGCGGCCCTTTGCTGCATGTCATCCCCCCTCTCTCTCCTGTCACTTATTCAGCTGTCCTGTCAATAAAGACCTAAAAAAAAAATAAAAAAAAAAATAAAAAAACACGAACATGTGCATTTGTCGCCCCAATAAAAATATAAAAAGCAGAGGACTTTTATTTTGATAAACTGCTAGAACGTGACTCATAAATGCAACAATGCCTCCAGTAAAGTAGGTGGTGGCAGTATGCAACCTAAAAAGCAATGGTTGCTTTCTGCCATACAACTGAAAGAAGATGAAGCAACTTTGCCTGGTTGAAGCAGAAGTACCATGACATATCCACCATAAATTGATGCACAAATTGTTTGATGCTCAAACTCAAAGAAATGTGTCCCCCAATGTTGGAAAAAATAAATAAATAAATAAATAAATAAATAAATAAATACCTACACCCTTGGGGATACACATCCTGAAATATACCGTTACAGGGCTAAGCTAACCTGGGCTCGCAACACAAAGGAACACAGCTACTAAAGGCTAACTTAGCTCATAACATTAATCCCTGTCTCCTTTTCCCTGTTGCGTTCATGGTGAGAATGAGACTAAACTTGCCTGGATGAGTGCATGCCTTTCCTACTTTAGTGCTGTGTTAAACTGACTCACCCAGACACTGTGAGCGCTCGCGATGTGAAGCCGGGCCTGCTGGCGTCGGTCATCGGGAGGGGCGGCCTCCGAGTAGCTCCATGTCAGACGCCCACCTAGGCCGATGAAGCTGTGGGGCGCCCGAAACTTCTATAAAAAGGGAATTTTAAAAAGCCGACAGGAAGCTGGGTGTGTGCAAAAATTGTGGCGTTTATTAACAACAACAAAAACTGACAAAGGGCATAAAATGAAACCTGGGAAATACAACAAAAACTACATTAAACTGAGACAAATAAACATACAACTAACACAGCAAGCTGCCAAGGCCTTTCTCCCTCTCCCCTCAGCCTCACCTAATTGGCACCTTCCACCTGTACCAATAAGCATAGGGTGAGCCAAACTGAAATAAACAACAAAACGCTCAGGATCTGGAAAATACCATTACATTTGGATAGAACAATTACTGCTGACATTGCTATATATAAATATATGTGCACCCACAACAATAGGCACCCCGAATATTATAAAAATGACATTCACTGCAGAACTATCTTACCTATTGTTGTAGACCTTAGGAGTGGCCAGCCCCGCCCAGCTGAAAGGACCTAATATAGAATATAGAATAGAATAGAATACACTTTATTGTCCCCAAGGGGAAATTTGTCTTGGACATAGTGCTACAATCTGTTGCTTCACAACATAGTAAAACACAAATACAATACAAAAGGATAAAATCAGCATGAAAGTGAGATCATCGTAACATCCTGAGACACAAGAGACAATCAGGCACACCTGTAGTACTCTCCTTGATTGAGCTGGCGAGCAGCTGATCTAGACACACACACACACACACACACGTACACACGTACACACGTACACACACACACACACACACACACGCACACGCCCCCCTCATGTCACATGTCAGCCCTTGTCCTATCAGCTAACCACTCAAAAGACTTCTTGTAACAATACTTTCTCAAAACTCACTGACAAACAGAAGTCTGGAAGAGTCTTAAATGTAAGTGTGTGGCGAGATGTTATCCAAAAACATTTCATAGGTTGGAAAGTGAGTTTTAAAAGACTTAAATCTCTCCCAACAGCTCCGTACAGATACAATATGCTTATTCTGTCTTTATTCATTTATTTTTGGGCATTTTAGGCCTTTATTTGACAGGACAGCTGAAGACTCAGGTCGGAATCGAACCCCGGGCCCGCTGCGTTGAGGAGTAAACCTCTATATATGGGCGCCCGCTCTACCAACTGAGCTATCTGGGCGCCCATGTCTTTATTTATTAAAGGTGCAGTAAGCGATGCTGTGCAAAGATTGTTGATATTTGAACACAACTGCCAAACAAATGCAACCCCCCCCCCTGGCGCCGCCTGTTGCTGATTGGCTGGAATAGTCTTTTGTGGCTCGTGCGCTTCTTTCCGTTTGTTTTGCATTTACACAGCCAGGGGCGATATGGTATCCAAAAACATTTCATAGGTTGGAAAGTGAGTTTTAAATGAGCAAAATCTCTCCCATTGACTACGTACTGATATAATATGCTCATTCTGTCTTTAGTTATTAACATCTAAACTCTGGTACTGCCCCGTGTCTCTGTCTCTCAGATAAGGACCTGAACACAGAGGGCTTCAGCCTGGAGAGCTGCAGGAGCATGATTGCTCTGATGGACGTATCCTTTGTATCGAGTGCATCGGGCTGGCTGTGTTGTCTGTAGGAGGCACATCCCGCCTAGACCCATGGCATGGTCTGTGATGGCTCACAGGGCCGACGCACAAACACAGTGACACACAGAACACTCAGAGGAGACAAATATTCTGTCATTATCCAACATGCTTTTGACCTCTGACCTCATGAGAACACTCAATTATTCCACAGTCCACTCAGCTCATACAGTACAGCATGTTAGGGATTTAAGTCCAAGACACCAGTGCTGGAGAAGTATTCAGATTCTTTACTTGAGTAAAAGTAGCAATACCAGACTGTGACAATACTCCAATACAGGTAAACGTCCCGCCTTACTTAAACGTACAATATGCCATTTTCTAGCGTCTGTGGGTTTCATGAAATGCACTATATAGGTTATTATTACTTTGGTTGCTACAACAATCTCTTATTGCTTTGGCTCGTGACACAGTGACAGTGATACCCGGTTTAGCTCACGAGACATCTAAAGTAGGCTTAGTTACTGTATGCAACACTTGAGATGCAACGATGCATCTGTAACTTATTCTCTTATTGTAAACGAATGATTTTCTGTCTGAGCAAAATATTCATCGCGACTATATGACCTCCCGGTAACACTAACTCGGTAATCTACAGTGGGCAATACAGTACCATAAAGAAAAGAGCTTTTACGTCCAAAGCAGCCGCTAGAATCAACACAAACTGAAAGTTACATACAGTATAGCCACTTTAAGATCCAGATGAGCCGAATTATCCGTAGAGGTCTCCTCCTTTCCAAAACAAACAGAGCAGGCGATTAAACCCGTAAAAACGCTGAACAAAGCCGCCTCACTTTAAAAATCGGTGTTTCTCCGACGCTGTTTGCTAATGTTTGCTCAGCTTGTTCCTCTGATAACTTAAAGGTCCAATGTGTGGGAATTTCTCCCATCTAGCATTGAGATCATATAATCAACAATCAACTCTCTCGCACCACACTGTTCAAAGTACGTACTACAGCTACGGTAGCCTTCACACTTTTTTCTGATGACGCCTGAGTTTATGATGTGACAGCGAAAACGTGAAAGGCGGAGCAGTATGTCCTGTATGTCCCTTACCGGCTAACGTATTTCAAGATGGCGCATGAATATGGAGCGTCTACCCCAGTTCATGCAAACGCAAATGTAAAATTTCAAGCCAAAAGGAATACTTGGAATTGATGGTGGTGGTAAATATTCATGAAAAAGGACAAGTTTGTGAACGGGCAACACAGAATTTGATAATGAACAACTAAACACATTACACACTGGACCTTTAAGATCCAAACGTCCAATGACTAAAATCCTTCATCCTGTTAAAATATAGTATAGTGAAAACCGACCAAGTTCTGAAAAAAAAGTGCATTGTAAAAATATGGCCTAACTGGATATTAAAGTCAATTTGTGACAGTTTCTGGCAATACTGACGCATGCGCACAAAGTGGGATATGACGCCACTGACAGGTGACCAAATGTAACGGACCATGTCCTTGAATAAAATGACAGATTTCTCTGGGTTTGAACATTGTTGGAAACATTTGGGATAATGTAAGTACACAACTCAACAAAATATATAACACAGGTCTAGTTGTTTTTAGACATTTGAATGCAAAAAAAAGAAGAAAAAAAATGTTACATATTGTACCTTTAAGTAAAAGTATATAAATATTAGCAAGTATGAAAAGTAAAAATACTCTCATTGTGCAATAAAATGTTCCCTGTCAATTTTGGTCTTAACTGCTTCTGTTTAGATGGATGGGACAGGTAGACTCAATCTTCGGGAGTTCAGACATCTGTGGAATAAGATCAAACAGTGGCAGGTGGGGATGCCGCTTTCCCTCCCTCTCATCTTATATAATTACAGTCGCCATTCCCAACCTGTCGTGTGACAATGTGACGTCAAAATGACGTTGATCTCGCTGGCGGGCACCAGGATTTAAAGTGACCACTCTATTTTTTTCAGCGGCGTTCGACATTTGGCAACTGGCAACTGACAGCACTAATTCGAAGTGCTTTTCTTCGTCGATCATCCTCATTTGTTTACCTTTTTCTTCTTCTAGTCCGTAGAATAGCAAAGTCGGTAGCCTTTCCTCATTAGCGACACCTCTGTTCAGGAGAAGACTGCAACTAGTCTAGACCACCACGCGCGAGTATAAACAGTTAACAGCGCTCCCGTGACGTCACACTGTCGCACGACAGCTCGGAAATGGCGAGTATACTGAGCATTTTATACTCTGTTTCTCTCTCTTGTCTTTTTCTTTCACGCCTTACAATGTTTCCCTCTTTTGTTTCCTGGAATTCCTCACAGTTAGTCAGTAAAGATGAATTTGTGACATACATCAAAATTCACACTTGCTCTCTTACAGGGAATCTTTAAGCACTATAACGCCGATCAGTCCGGTAGCATCAACAGTTACGAGATGAGGAATGCTGTCAATGATGCCGGTAATAATAACTCTTCTTATTCTATCCCTTCAGTTCATCCACATTACAAAAAGACAGATTTTTTTCCACCTACTTAAAAAAAAAATCCATGCAGATATATATATATTTTTTTGTCCCCCGTTTTGAGAAATCCGTGTCTTAAATTTCTTCCGCTGTTCTGATACAACGGAGGGGATGCAGTTTGAATTTCTTCTACTCACAGCTTTGACAAACTGAACATTATCCAGAGTAGCGAGTTGAGAGGCAGATATCTCAAAACCTCAGCAGATAAAACCCCAAACTATTTGAACACCCAGATACTAGTAGGGATTTTTGTAATTTTGATGAACTGACCCTTTAAGGTTGTTTTTATATATTCATATATTTAACCCTTGAAAAAGCATGTTACAATGAGTTTTTAAACACTACAGATTTTTACAAATTTGACTAAAGCCGCTAAAAAATTGTATTAATGCTCTATTTAATGCCCTAAATTTTTTTTTTAAATGGTCGATTGATAGCAGTAGATGTTATCAATCATGGACTTATGTTACCTTAAAGGTCACGTTTATGATGCTTTGCTATATGCTACATTTTGAAATCATGATATTAAATCAAATTGTATGATAGAAACATTCATGTTTTTTTTAGACATTTGTAGGATTCATTGAAAGTGTGTGCTGCATGTGACCTTCCAGCTTGAACTCACCCTCTAAATGTTCTCTTCACTGTACAGTCATGTGTCTTGTGTCCCGCTCAGGCTTCCGTCTCAACAACCAGCTGTACCACATCATCACCATGCGCTACGCAAACGAGAACATGAACATCGACTTCGACAGCTTCATCAGCTGTCTGGTTCGGCTCGAAGCCATGTTCAGTAAGTCGGCGGCTCACAGACCCCTTCACTGACATAGTACTTCAGTTGGAGAAAGCCGTTGTGTTAAACTACCGGCTGTAATTAGAGCATTTTTGAAAACACTGTTTGCAACCGTGCATCAGCATTTTACTTGGTGTGTCTGCTAAAAAAAAAACAACCTAGATTTGTCTCTTTTTTTTTTTTTTTTCCATGAAATATGCACTTTTGAGTTCAGTTAAAAAATGGTTTGGCGTGGCCGGTTAGCTCAGTTGGTAGAGCAGACGCACATACCTAGAGGTTTATTCCTCGGCGCAGGGGTTCGAGTCCGACCTGTTACGGTTTCCTGCATGTCTTCCCCCTTTCATGTCCGAGCTGTCCTATCATTAAAAGGCGGAAATGCCCATAAAAATATATATATATGGTTTGGCAGTTAACTTGGCAAGGTTTGGATGTAAAAATACACTCTTATTAGACTTATTCCCAAAGTGGGCATGTCACATCCCAACTAACCCAACGTTTTTTTTACCAGAGGTGGAAAGTAGCGAATTACAATTACACCTGTTACTGTAACCAAGTAGTTTTTTTGTGTACTTTTACTTTCTAAAGTAGTGTTTAAAATTTACAAATCCGGCGCAAAATGAACCTAGGGGTTAATAACACATGTGTACCCTGTCGACCGTTCTCTGGGATATGTTTTCATGCTAATCGAATGTGACCAGTTTTAGCGCAAACCGCTAATTAGCTTATAACGCTAGTCGTCGGGGCACGGCTAAAGTAAAAAGAAATCGCTATTTCTATACCACTAACAAGGCTCAAAATAGCACCACACTTCCACGGTAGCATAATGAGGGCCCCTACATGTAAACCAAAGCATTGAGAACTTCATAAGTGTACAGACAGTTTATTAAAAAGATAGTTTAGAAAGACAGTACCTTTCACGTATACAGGCGGGCGCCATCTTGGGAAAACAGTCATGACCAGTCGAACGACGAACGCCGTGCTGGAGCTATGTTTTAATGATTTAATTAAATATGAATAATAAGTATAAATTATATTAAATACTGTAAGTTTGAATATAAGTATGTATCTCCCCCCACTGTTAAAAAGTAACTACTGTAAGTAACTTTTACTCTAAGTACATTTTAAATGAGCTACTTTTTACTTTTACTTGAGTCGATTTTAATACCGGTAATTTTGCTTGTACTTAAGTAAAAGTTCATCAAAATGGGCTCACCTTAAAGGGCTCTTGGATAAAGTGGATCACACTTATGTTGATGTTTTTCTCTCTCTCTCTGTCTCTCTCTCGGTCTCTAGGGGCGTTCCAGGCCTTTGATCAGGATGGAGATGGTTCAATCAGACTCAGTGTCCTGGAGGTGAGAGCTAGCTGTAAACTCTACTCATGCATTCCTTTTTGTGTTGATTCCCACCTCTTGTTAAGGACTACCATTACTGCTGAAGTGCATCTAAATCAGAGCATCAACCCACAGCAAACCAAAGGTTATTCTAAACTAGCTAGGTAAATTGGATATAACTCAATGGGCTGGTGGCTTTAATATGACATTTAACCTTTTTAAACTTTATATGAAACCAAAATCAGCAACAGTCAAATAAAGGATTGCAAGATGATTAAGAAATAAGAAAAAAAACTTCAGCAACAAAAAACCTTCTCAAATCTTAGCAATTTTTCTTGCAAAATCTGAAATAGCTTTACTTCTTCAGGCATCTAAAATGTATTCAAATAAAACAGAAAACACCTCTTGGACTGAACCCTATCCCTTTAATAACATAAACGGACTATTTTGGAGTTAAAGAATTACACTGTTGCTTCTGAGGTATCACTTGAATTCTTACTCTCACTCATAATGGGTAATCTATCATATGATTGTACAATTGTACATCTTAGTACACAAAGAATATCTGTGTGTGAATTTGCTGTTCTCAAATGACAGTTTTCCTTCTCTCCATCTCCAGTGGCTCCAGTTGACCATGTACGCCTAAGAAAGGTCCATCTTCCTCCAGGTGAGCTCCACTCCACACGAGGACCAGACCTGCCAGCCTTTACCTCAATATTCAGTGTGCCCGATCGTCGCTAGCTCTCATCCACTTCACCGCCAGCTCCCCTCCAACCCCCAACCCCCCTCCAACCCCCAACCCCCAACCCCCTCCAACAGCTCGGCTCTTTCTACTCCAAAATGTTCAACATGCTTCTTCCATTTCATCTTTTCTTCCTCTGCCTAGTCCCCTTCTATCTAGGTCTCAGGTCTTTTGCATTTCTTTCTCTGCTCTCGTCCTTCCATTATCATTGAAATATCAGTCTCTCCTTTCAGCCATTAGCCTTTTTATTTTTTATTTTTTTTTAAAGACATTTGTTCTGTACTTTTCTCAGGCATCAAACACACACAACCTCTTTTTTTCTGTCACAATACCTCACGGAGCTGCCCCCCCTCCCCCCTCCCCCGACAACTGTCCAGTCTTTCAGCTCTTCATGTGGATGGATGAGATTCAAGAACAAAACTGTGGAGCTGACGAGTTTTTATTAACACGGACGTTCGAGGTTAAGATATATGGATTTGAAAGAATATGGCTAATTGGTTGGACTGGAGCTTTTTTGTGAATTTTTCTTTTCCTATTAAGGCTTTGGTCAAATGAGTGTACTGCATTTTTAACCATTTTAACCAAATAAATAACGAAATAAATGTGTAGTTATTGGTTTGACTGCGTTACGAGTAAAATTGTGATGATGAAAACTGTGGTATTTTGGACGTTTAAAATGATATTTGTCCACTTTGAGATTCATTTTAAATCAAAAGCACCATAAAGAAGAAGACATAGAAAAGGGTTTTTTTTTTACCATTTTTTATTATTATTATTATTAATAACAATGTCTTAGATTGCACTTTCTTAAAAAATATCTCTTCACAACTTTGATAACTGAAAAACTTGAAGAAACTCAGGAATGCCAGGTAAGAGAAGTGAAGTGCACGCTTTTCTCAGATATAAACAACGAGCAGAATGAGCAGAGTTTGGAAGATGGCAGCTGTGGACTCCTCAACAGAGAGAGGACACAACCAAGAGAGCGTCGGCTGGGCTTTCACACTGGTTAAAATTGGTTGAAAATGCCTTTTAAAAAAGTGGCTGCGTGTTACCAACTTGCCTGTTTTAGGGGATGAGGTATGGCATGGGAGATGAGTCCTAATTCTTCCCTTCAAGCTCCTCCATCGAAACACCTCCTTTAAACATCCTTCACCTCCACACTTCTTTAGAAAAACTATCTTTACTGTGGGAAAAACAGCGTTGTCGCCTTCTGCTCCATGCTCCAAATAAAAAACTACATTTCCCAAAAAAAAACTGTCATAAAATTGTGTCATAAAAAAAACAATACAGCACACTCACTCATGGAAAACAGGGTTCACCAAACAAGGTTGAACCACTTTGTTGACATTTAGGAAGAATTAAAAACCACACCGATAAACGCGTGTAGGACGACGCGCACATGCACACGCGCACACACGCGCACACATACACACACTATCACCTTGTCTTTGCTCTTATCACTGCAAATGGAAATTCTCAAATGGCAACTTCAGGCCAAGTCTCACAGCACTGCACCAAAGTCCCTCGACGCCACAATATCACTGAGCAACAACAAAAAGAATGGAACAAAACAAAAGGAAGATGCGTGTTAAAAAATTGTTTTCTGAAAACAATAAAAAACTAAAATAAATAAAATTGGAGTCACTTCAGTGAAACTCTGTTCGAAACAGGTAATCACACACCGGTCCGGGAGACTGAAAACTTCATCACTCATTGTCATAAAGTGAATATTAGCAACTCAAGAAAAGAAAAGTAAAAAATAACTACAGGTTGCTCAACATGACATATCATAACTGCACTACAACAACAAAAACATCTCTTAGCCCATGCCATATGGTGGCCAACCAACCTGGAAGACGATTAATCGGTAAAAAAGCGCTAACAAATCCCTCTGATACCGGCAACACTGAAGTTTCTTCAATCAACAAAATCCATGTGTTTCTTTGTCTTACTTTGGTCAGTGAGTAGAGGAACTGCAGTGGTCAGAGAGAGAGAGAGAGAGAGAGAGAGAGAGAGAGAGAGAGAGAGAGAGAGAGAGAGAGAGAGAGAGAGAGAGAGAGAGAGAGAGAGAGAGAGAGAGAGAGGGGAAGGCGTGTTTTTGTAGAACGTAAAAAAACAACGGCACAACCAACCCTCCTTTCACGATTGTATCATGGTTGGATTCCAACACCAAACAAAAAGTATGGAGTCGTCAGACGCCACTTGTCAGGCTCGACAGGAGCGCTGCTAGGTTAAGTGGGTCCCAACATCATCCCCCCCCCAATATGGGAGGTTTACAGGGAGGAGGAGGAGGAGGAGGAGGGGGGGGGGGGGAAAGATAGCAGGGAAGGGACGGAGGGCTCAGGGAGAAAACAATGTTCCCACCAGCAGCCCTTAAGGCTCCAGTTCAGTCTCCTCAGCATGTTTCTGCATGTGCATCAGCATGCCCTGCAACACACAGAGAGACATCCTCTAAATCAAGCTCGAAAACCTATACCTTGCCTATATTTATTTCTTCATTTATTTTGAACTTCTGAATGAATTCATATTTTTGATACTAAAAACATATCAATGGGTATTTTGGGTAAAATAATGAAATATTCAAGAAATTATAATGTAAAATTGATATGAATATATGAGAAATAAATTTAAAAAAGTATTTTGTAAGATAATTGGTAAGTAAAGTTAAATATTTGGAAGTTTGATAATTCAGTAACAATGTTTTAGGGAGAAGGGGTGGGATCCCACTCCTTTTTGGACATGTCCAAAAAAAAAAAAAAGAAGGAAAAAAAGTTTTGTTTTGTTATGACATATCTATGTTTGCATACATATCTATGTTATCTATATTTTTATTTTCTGTATGACCTGATTTTCTGTTTTCTTTTACATGTTTGAAATACATTTCAAAGAAATAAAATAGGGACTGCAGAGGAAAATTAGCCTGTATGACTAAATCTGGCACATTTACATGTTGGACTCTGTACTCATGTTGATTAATGTGCGTTGTCCCTTTTAAATAAAAAAAAAAAAAAAAAAAAAAGATATGTACTCCTATGTACTAAAAAGACAATTTAATGGGGATTTTTTTTTTTTTTTACCTGCTTGGAGCTGTTGCGTCCACAGATAAACTCTTCACAGTTTTTCCAGCGGCATTTCAGCGTCTGGGAGCTGGCACCGGTGTGGTCGTTGATCAGGTGCTGCTGCAGATGCTCCATCATCCCGAACACCAGCGAACAGCCGTGCCACTGTCAACA
The DNA here is from genome assembly GCF_008315115.2 of Sander lucioperca. NCBI lineage: Eukaryota > Metazoa > Chordata > Actinopteri > Perciformes > Percidae > Sander > Sander lucioperca. Next base: position 7,801,659 of record NC_050190.1, on the reverse strand, counting down.
CAAGACACCGTTCATCACTGATAACCAGGGAACCCTCCTAGGGGGTCTGCAGATCGGAGAGGCTCAACAGGATCAGCTCTCCTTCCCTGCTGCTTGGTTTACAACGCAGTGCAGTTATTAGGCAAGACTGTAAGAGGTGACAACGGGTCCCAAGTAGACAGTGCTTCCTTTTAGAGGGTCTCGAGCATGAAAGGTTGGGAACCAGCGCACTGCAGGAATGCCTACACTGACACACTAGGGTTTTTTCCCCCTACCATTATAGGTGTTTGGTGTTTTAAGCCCCCAACGTCGTCTTCCAGGCAGCGTTGCCTGGAAGGCACTAGGATTAGGCAATGGTTAGGTGCCTTGAAGTCGACGTTGGGGGCTTAAAACACCATCGAGCACCATTATAAGTCTTAGGTGCAGCACCCGAGTCGTGTTTGTCAGTACCTAAGCTGAATGAATGTAAAAAGCGCCAAAAACTTTGAAAAAAAACAAAAACTAAAAGACTTTTCTCGGGTCTAATGATTGTAGTTGGACTTCTTTAGCAAGTTTTGTCTTTAAGCTTTTTAAGAGTTAATTATTTATTATCTGCTCTAGCTTTTCAAAAGTTTTAGACACAGGTATGGTGTTAATAATGGTCCAAAATTATGTGGAATTGCATATTTGTTTTTATTGAAAAACATCACATTTTCTTGAGGAAAGGCCCTTAAACCCCTCCACCTAAGTCTTCGATGAACCATGGGAAAACACTGCACGTTATGAAGAAAGTCCACATTAAAACTTGTTTAATACTGTTATAAACACAAGACGGCTGCTGGTGCTCCCTTGCTTTTTATTATTAGTATTATTTTAAGATACTTGTGCATCACTGGACAAAGACATACTTCATGTCAACATTTTCCACGACTGTGATAATGGCGTTTGGTGGCAGCAGAAATGTTTTAAAATCTAAACACAGGGTTTGATGTTAAGTCCCTCAGAAAGAGGCACATGCCATCTGAATTATCTTGATTTCTACTATTATAGTAGCCTAAATACACCAAAATGAAATCCAGCTACATGGCATCTTACATCTCTCATTAATCTCTCATGACTAGGGCTGCAACTAACGATTATTTTCATTGTCCGTCAAATATTTTCCCGATTAACTGGTTAGTTGTTTGGTCTCTAAAATGGTCAGAAATATGGTGAAAAATATGGCTCAGTGTTTCCCAAAGCCCAAGATGATGTCCTGAAATGTCTTGTTTTGTCCACAACTCACAGATATTCAGTTTAAGAAGAAACTAGAAAAATTAAGAAGCTGGAAGAGTTGACGATTAATTTTATAGTTGACAACTAAATCGATTAATCTTTGCAGATCTACTCTTGATCCCCAAATGTCCCCTCTGGGCTCTGCTCCCCGTCCCCCGTCTTACCCAGCAGCGGTAGTTCTGCATCAGGTTCAGCTTGACGGCCTGCACGCTGCCGTCGTAACAGCCGGTGTAGATCTGAAACACAAAATGAACACAAATAGTTGAGATCAGATCGTGAAGCTTATGTCTTCTAAAACTTGTATACATGTATCGCAGGTTAAAAAAATATATCAGCTGGTTATAATTTTCTTTTCTTTTTTAAAGATTACTTTTTTGGGGCATTTCTGCCTTCAATGGATAGGACAGCTGGGGGGGGGAGACATGCAGGAAACCGTCACAGGTCGGACTGGAACTCTGGACCTTTTGCGTCAAAGAATAAACCTCTACACACGTGCGCCCGCTCTACCAACCGAGCTAACCCAGCCAATCAGCTGGTTATAATTTAATTTAAACGCATTTTAATGCAAAAACAGGTGACAGTTCATAACTGTAAACATTCTCCTCATGTCTGAGAGCCAATCAGATGAGTTTATTCCTTAATGGGCTACGGTTAGGCTCGATGATGTTATAATAGGTGCTATTAAGGCTTTTCCTTGTATAAATTCACAGTTTTCCAAGCATATAGCGCCAAGAAAAAGCAGGTCTCTCACCATGTTCTTGTGGATAGCCATGCACATCACCATGTCCTTGTGTCCAGCATAGACCTGCAGCTGGTCGTGAGACTGTGGAGACAAGAACAGGTTTAAATCCTTTCAGATTTTCAAGAAAACGTGATGAAAAGGCGTTCACACCCACATGTAAATGAGCAAACTGCTCGGTAGGTAAAGACATATTGTTTAGGGATTCAGACCTGTAGATCGTAGACGCGGACCAGTTTGTCCAGACAGGCGGTCACCATCACCTTCCCCAGGACGGACACCACGGTGACAGCGTGACTGTGGCCCTTATAGACCCGCACCAGCTCTCCTGTCTGTACAAGTGGCACAGAAAACAAAGTGTGATGTACGTACAGTATATTAAAAAAGTTCTCAAACATTGTTAATTGTAATTCAACTGCTTCTCCTCAGTTTTGATAAAATTGCAACATCAAATCCTTATGTATTAAGAGATAAACAGGATAACTCACGTGGATGTTGTGTGCGTAGACACATTGATCACTGGATCCACTAAATACCAGGTCATTGACCACCTGAGAGGGAGAAACAATGAGGAATTAAACCCAATCTAAAAAAACCAACTCAATCCTCAGCTCCCATACATTTTAAAATAGGGCTGCACAATTAATCGCAATTTTATCAAAATCGCAATATGGACTACAATATTTGTCAAAGGCAAAATATGTGTCAAACCATTCTGAATGAAGTATTGTGGTGCTGCAGATCCGTCTCATCCTACAAACCCTATCCTACAGACTAAAGAAAACATCTTTGTTTGTTACAGATCCTCGCAAAAATCACACTATAATCATTTTTAATTTTAATATTTTAATATTGTTCAATGAAAATAACAATAACAATACAATAAGGATGATTTCCTCCAATATCGTGAATCATATCGCAATCGCAATATCAGTCAAGATAATCGCAATGAGATATTTTCCTCATATCGTGCAGCCCTATTTTAAAACACAAGATAGTCGAGACATGACATAGGAACAGATTCTCAATTATTTTCACTGATAATACACTGATTTTCACACAATGTTGGCATCGCTGATGGAATTATGAGTTATAAGTCGTTTACCTTCCTGTTTTTCAAATGCTTACATGGACATGAGTTTTGATACCTTCATGCAGAGCACAGTTTTGATGTGTCCGTCCAGTGTGCGCAGCAGCAGGCCGTTCTTGGCGTCCCTCACGCTGATGGTGCTGTCGTAGGAGCCGACCAGCAGGATCCTCCGGGCTCCCTCCTGCGACGAGGCCAGACAGCTCACGGCTCGCGGCCCGTGGCACTCAAACACATCCATCTGCTTGTTTGTCTACGCAAAATAATTGCAAAATAGAAATGAAAGCATCTTAATAGAGGTCGTCCCTTGTTTCTGCCTTGCCTTTCCTTTCCAAAGCTAGCTGACACGAGTAAATACATTTTCTGACACAATGCATTTCAAATTAGTTTTCTTTCCCACTTGTGGCAAAGAGGTAAATGTGTAAAATTGACATTTCAAGACAGCTTATGACTTGACTCATACAACGTACTGCAGCAAACTGTTTGCTGCTCTCTACCTGGACAACTGATGGTTCTTGGGAACGCTTTTATTATTGATTTAACGACAGATTATTTTTTATCGCTGGGTCTTAAAATGTCATGAGATAGTGAAAGAAATGCCCAAAGTGACATCATAAAACAGTTCAAAACCAAAAGGTATTCAGTTTACGACCACATAAGAAAAGGAAAGCCGCAACTCCTCACATTTTAGAAGCTGTAATCATGAATTGTCTGGCATTTATATTTGAAAAAATAGTAATAGTCGTTGCAGCCCTAGTTCATATCCAAAATACTGAAAGGAAAAGGTTGAAAGGTGAGTTGAGCTATTTCTGTCCCCTGAACATTTTCTATTTCAGTTTTTCTAATTTATCACGTTTTGTGGGCGGAGAAGTCAATAGCTATAACATTTTTAATTCTGAATGACACTGTATGTCACGGGTTTAAAGGCTAACTGCTACAAGTACTTGGAACTTAGTCAAGAGATTTGGTATTAGTTATTTAAAAAAAGGCACATCAATGAACGCGACCCGTTACCGGATAAGCGGAAGAAGATGGATGGATGGATGGACATCAATGAACAACTTGAGGAAAGGAGATGAATACATTTCCAAATAGTGTGTTTATCATCAGCACCTCCTCTGGGAGCCTGGAATAACCGCCTTACATTTACAGTAATATAATGGGTACACTGAATTTCTCACCTTGAGGTTAAAGGTCACCACTGTGCCGTTTGCCAGACCAGCAAACAAAATCTTCCATCGACTGTGGAGGCAGAGGACTCGGTCTGACAGAGAGAACTGCTGCTCCAGTTCTCGCGTCTGTAGACGTCAAACAACATCAAGTGAACTGACTCAACTTGTGCTTTGAAGCACTGAACTGCAACAGTCTAAGAAAAGGATATGATTAAAGGTGAACACATAACAAAATATGGTCCCAATTATACATATAAAAGTAGAGTGAAGAATAACACCTTAATGACACTCTTCTTCTATTTCCAATGATGTACAGTAACAAAGAAATGTGCTTCATAAATATGGCTATACAATTCACAGTCAATAAAAAGAGCCCAAATCAACAACACAAACGACACAATAAAGACAAACGTGAATAACAATAAAAGAAATGTTCAGGAAATAAAAAATAAAAAAACTGTCCCGTTAATAATCAACGCATTACTCAAAAAATCCTATAATGTGCATCCGACCAGATCAAACAGAGGAGGACTAATTCATTCATTGAGATAATGGATAATCAATTATTACTGTGATTAAACGCTAAAAAGAAGACATGTGTTTTTACCTTGAGACTGTAGCAGCAGATGGTCTGGTCACTGGAACCAGAATAAAGGCGATGATGCAGGCTGGGAGCCGCCGACACCAACAGGCTGCTCACTTTGGAGCTGTGACCCTCAAACACACCGACACATTTATGACTCTGCAACAAGAACAACAAAAGATACAAGTTTGTTTTCGTTGTTGCATTCGCAGAAAATAGGAAATAACACAGTTGCGGGTCCAACAAAAGGCCTGACTTCCTGGCGACACCCACCACCAGGTCGAAGGCTTTGACAGTCCGGTCTCCGGAGCACGTGTACAGCAGCCCGTTGTAGATCTGCATGGCGTTCACCGCCTCCTGGTGGCCCTCGAACACACCCTCAGTGGGCAAATCATCCTCGCCGTGGTCAGAGAACGCATCTGGGAAACACACAAAATTACATACAGGAGCACAAAGATAAAGAGCATTTTGTAAAAATGTATATTACTTAAAATGCCTTAATTTCACTTTGACTTTCACTCACAAAATACTTCTTATTATATTCATAGCTTAAATGACAACAACAAATTCATAGGATCATAGAGTTGACGAATACAAATAAACTCTCTCCAGGTTGTAATATGTTTTCAACACAGAAAGAAATCAATTTCCAAAACTGAAATATAATATTATGTCATGTTGGTCATCAAAGTACCTGGTTTAGCAAATGTCCTCTAAAACATGTCCTACCAAGAATGTTCCAAGTGTAGTTTCTTATGTCTTTCTCTGGATGGACATTTAAATGATGCTTCAGGTTAAATATACACATTCTTAGAAAGTTGGGTCCATTCATCACTGCACTTATTATGCTCATACTGCGTCACTGAAAGTCAACTAACAGCTCTATGAATATCTTTCCCATAAAAAGTAATTTGGGCACTCAGAGAGTCTATTTTAACCTAGTCAAGATGGATGACACTTGTAATTCTGGCTGCTTAGAACAGTGGTTCCCAACCTGGGGTCCGGGGACCCCTCAGGGGGGCGGCAAAGATCAGAGGGGGTGCGCAAGTCTTTATATGGTTTGAGGTTGAGGTAAAAAAAAAAATATTTGCACATGTTAAACAAATTATGATAATACACTATAATATATAATGTGTACAAAAGTCTGTATAAAAACTATATATTTTTGTTCTCACTTAAAATTGTAGGCAGGCTACTTAGTAGGCCAAACCTCCGGGACCTCTTAACCTGGGACCTTGCTGTCATCAGGTCAGCTGCTAGCTGCTATCATCCTCGTTTTTCCTGCCGCCACGGCATCACTATTTTATGAATGAAACATAGCGGAGAAACGTAAAAGTGCTGATAACTCCTCTGTATCAAAAAAGAAAGTAAGGCTCTATCTCGAGAGTTACCTCAACTTCGGTTTTGGAGGGGGGGGCTCAGTTTTTCTTAGACATAAGAAGGGGGGGCGCCAAGGAAAAAAGGTTGGGAACCACTGGCTTAGAAGATGGTATGATTTTATGTTTGGTTATGTATTCAAACATCAAGACTACCAGCGGGTGGTGTGTTACCATCACTGCAAAATAAGGAAAAGCAAACTTATTTACTAAAAAAAAATAAAATAAAATACTATTACTCTGTTTATAATAAACCTGGTCACAGTGTTGAGGTGAGAAATCCGTGTTTGAACTTCTCTCTACAGCTCTCTTATTTTTAAATTCTTGACAGAATTATTTATGTCACTTTTATTGTGATCAAACAAGAGCAATACTATTAATGTCTTCCAGGAGAGACTTTCGTCACTTTCCATATATTTACACCATATTGCATCTCCCCCCTCTCTACGACGGCTGGGTTTTCACTCCGCATGTCGTATGAACTTGTTCTGCTGGAGCACAACCCGACCCCTATAACATGAACAACTCTCCAGACGTAAACATACCTGATGAGGTCTTCGTTATCGTAGGCAACGTGACGGGAAACGGCATGTCACTGTGGGGCGAAAAGGTGGAAATGATGAGTGATTTTATCTTAGTTTAGTCTGTGAATAACATAATCTGTGATTAGACTCCACACAAAAGATCATAACTGGTCTTTAGGAACAGCACAAGACAAATAAAAGCAGTGAGGTTCTGGCAGGACACTCTTGAAAAAAGGATTTTTAATCTCAAGGAGTCTTTTCCCGGTTAAATAAAGGTAAAATAAATTTTAAAAAGATATCTTTTTTTGCAACTATTTGTCACTTTTATTGACATTTTCACTCCCACTTTATTATCATTGTAAATGTAAAACTGGTACAACAAACATTGACAAAACAATGTCAACTAAAGGTCCACTTATTTGCTTGTTCTGGAGCTTTTGAGCACATCCCACAGTCCTCATCAGCAGATGGAGTTTGCTTAGTGGCCGTGGAACTGCAGATGTTCAGACTTTCCACTTTGTGATAAAGTTGAAAGCTCCAGAACAAGCGAGTAAGTGGACCTTGAGTTGAGATTGTTTTGTCAGCGGCTGTTTCCAAAAGTCAAGAATGGGTCTTACCTCTCAGAGGATCGACACACATCCATGTCACTGGTGGAGGTGACCTCGTTGCAGGCCAGGCTCTGCGGCTCGGGTCTGGAGGAGTCTGGGAGCTGGGCTGGAGGAAAAGCTGGAACCAGGGCGGCCATGTGGGGCTGCTGACCGGCTGCGATGACCTCCATGCTTTCTTCAGAATCCAAGCTCAGTGTAAGTTCGGCACGGGCTACCTTGGGAAGCTCCACCATGTGTTTGGGGGATTTGGGGTCTTCTTTCTGAATATTGATGGTCGGAAACAGCCGTCTAGAGGCTTCCTCAACACCCTCCATGTTCATGTCGCCCTCTCTATCTTCTGAAGGGAGAGTGGAGGTGCTGACCTGGGAGCTTCTCCTGCGTGGTCGAAGCCACCTCGGCCTCAAGGTCTCTCCATCTATCTCGGTGTCACTGCTCTCGGGCTGCTCCGTCCCCTGGGCCTTCTTCAACACCTTCCTCTTCTTCAGCTTCCTTACACGCTTTCCGCTCCTCAGTTCAGATGGAGAGGCAGGCAGATTGAGGATGGAGGGGGGCTCAAAGGACTGTGTGGCTGCACAGTCAATAACACTCCCCTCCTCGGAGCCCCTCCTGCTGGCCAAGACGAGCTTTATGGGAGTTTTGGAGTCAGGCAAAGAAGTAAGAGAGTTTTGAGTTGCCTGTATGGACTTTTCCATTGTCTCAACCAATCCTGACAAGCTCTCCTTGCAGTCTGCAGGCTCGGCAAAGTTGTCCCAATTGTGTTCTGTGTTAGTTTGGTACAGCTCCGGCGTTCTTTCAGAAGATGGCTGGAAATGAAGGGTGGGGTCTGCAAGAGTTTCAGATGCACATTGATCAGTACACTGCAAAAGTAACTGACATGAACAGGACTTTTTTTTTTTTGCATTTTCTCCATTGTTCCTTGAGTTAACACACATGTAAAGAATCTGGGAGGTAAATCTCATGATTGTCTATTGCTATGTGTAATACATTTAAATTTTGGGACTAGGTCGTCTTGGCAGAGGTATATGTTTTTAAGGGTAAAGCCCCACAGGATTGTGGGTCTTTAAACAAAGTATATAAAATAAAAAATAAAAAAATCAGCAACATATCTTTGAGGTCTAACGTGCTGAATGCATTTACTTTCTCATAAAACATTGTTTGAATATTTTAGAGTCAGCAATGTTTACATCCATGTTTTCTAGATAACAGTCTTCTTTTTTCCTAGTTTTTTTACCAGCACACTGCTACGTTTCTTGAAATATAACTGCCACGTACTGTCCATTGCTGGTGCATGAAAACATGGGCAGAAAGGTACTGTATGACGTTACCTGGCGGAGAGGCTGCAGCAGGAGCGCCAGGCAGCTCGGGAGTGGTGCTGTGAGCACAGTGGGTTATATTGTCCACAGGGTCCAGCTCTGAGCTGACATGGACAGGAGACAGAGGCTCCTGTTTGATAACTAAAGGCATAAAGGGAAGGCTGGAGGAGGGAGGGGAGGCACGCTCGGCAGGAGGACCAGGACTGGGGGGGGCAGCAGAGTCAGAGGAGAGCAGAATGGAGGAGGGCATGTGTGGCTCAGCGTCTACTGAATCCATCTTTTCTTCTTTCAGTTTGACCTGAGGTGCTTCCTCCAAACTACCTGTATAAAACAAATAGCACAAGAAAACGGTTTATTTCAGTATTTCAAGAGCTTAAAATGTGATGTACTATGTGTGTGCTATGTCAACTCCAATGATAACTATTTGTGTTATGGTCAAATACTTCTAATATGCTGTGGTTTCTATAGTTTGTTATAGTAGTAGTAACCTCTAACGCAGTCAATGGCAGGAAAAGTCACCATTTACTAAAACATTTTCATGTGCTTCATACTAAGACATGTCCTCCTTACCTTGCATTCCTTTCAGTAACTCGATGCGCTTGTTTCTCAGTGTGCTCATCTCTCCAGTCATCTAAGTCAGAAATCATACAATGCGCGTTAGTAGGTAATATATAGTATAATATCTTGATTACGGACTTAGGAACATGACGAAACTTGCACTAAAATTAAGAAAATAAAAGTAAGAAAAATAAGGGCCAGTGACTATATATGAATACATGTATTTACCAAATACTACCACTACCATACTTTCATCCAGTCTTACCCACACACGCCCTAATAAAAGGTTACATATGTAATCATGGTTCTCTGAGAAAAGAGGCTCTCTCTCCACCCAGCTACAATGTACACACAGGTACCATTAAAGACTCAGCAAACTGTGGACATCTGCTTCAAATGTACTGGCCCCAAAAACTAGGCAACTCTCCAGGAGAGAAACAGCCTCTCTGTCTTACACTCACATACACATACACAGCAACCTGCTCTCAAATCAAAATGAAAAGTGAAAAGTGCTTTTATGACATCCACAACTCAAAAGATGGCGACTTCTTTTCACCTGCTGTTTAACCACCATGAGACGCTGCACCTCTATGTAGGCGGCCTCCAGCGCAGCCCGGGCCTGGATCAGGCTGGTGTCCACAGTCTGCAGGGAGCGACTCAGCTCTTCCTCCCGCAGAGACACAGCCAGCAGCTGGTCGATCTGTAAACGCTCTGCACAGAGGTGCCAAAAGTATACTTGTGAACCATCGGTAACATGTCGTCTTGGTTATCTTAAAATGGATTTAGATTGAAGCTGTGAAATCATTCCACCAGAGTCATTAAGTTACATTAGCAGAGATAATATACTACAGAGAAAACCATACATTTTACTCTCAAAAAGTGAAACAATACAGTACATACGTGACCTCATTAATGCAACAGAACTCGTAGACACTAACCTTTTTTGGATTTGACTTTCCTTCTTTTGTTATTGTGTTTCAAGGAAGACGTCTCTGCACTTGGAACGTCCTACAAAAGGAGAAACAATTGATATCGTCTTTTTTTATTGCATGCATTACTCCTCCTTTCAAAACCTTGCGCATACATTACCCACAATGCAACTCGACCACTGACAGTTTGGTAGGATATTTAGATGTTATGCTCGTGACGGCTAATGTGGCCTCGAGCCTCTTGCCTCAAGCAGAGATGAGGAGCGGGCTACTGAGGTCTCACCTCTTCCTAACTCCACAGCACCAGATTTGTTTTCATTTTCAAACTTGTAGTATTTATCAGACTTTACACAGCTCCCTCAATATACAACTTTTTTTTTTACACAGTAGTACTCCCCACACACCTTTAGACATCAATGTGTAAAATCGGTGGAGTTCCCCTTTTAACGCCGTTTCCTTCACTCACCCCAGCAGCTCTTCGTCTTTTTCCTGTTCCCTGGCTGTCGTACAGCTCCGTCCCCGAACTGCTGTCGCCGAGCACTGAATCAGACCGCTGGAGGGCCTTCACTGTCGCAGACGTTAGCTTGTCTGGCTGCTTCTGTGCTAGAGCCTCAAACTGGCCGAGCATCTGCTCCACCTCTTGCTGACGTTGATTGTCTTTGTTCCCTTGAGCGAATATGGGATTGGGAGAAACGGAGGATCCCTGCTGCTCTGAGCTGTGGGCTTCTCTTTGTGCCGTCTCCTTTGACATGAGGGATGTAAACAGGGAGTGAGAGGAGGCAGGGGCGATGCTGCTCTCGGATAAGGAGCGCTTTCGGGAGGCAGAGTTGTCCATCATAGACTCCCACTGGAAACCCTCTAGCAGGGGAATGTCCTCTTCCTCCTGGCTCTGGTCCTCCTGCTCTATCGGCACCATTTCTATCCCAAACCTGGAGGACAGACAGGACATAACATGAGCTTGAAGTAGCTGAAATCAAAAACAACGTCACAAGAATGTATCAAACTCGAAATGTAAGATTAAACATTCACCTCGGCATGCCTTTGCCTTTGTCTTGCTTCTTCCTGACCTCCTGATACACCTGTTCCCAGTTCACATTGCGTCGAGACCCGGAGGAGCTGATGAGCTGCCGCACAGTTGGTTTGAGCCCCGAGTCCTTTTCTGTGTCACTTCGCCGCGACTCGCTCAGGTTTCGCACCCGTCTGGCAATGTTCAGGTTGGGCTCATGGCCACCTGTTTTACTCTTGGTGCTGATGTGTTTGGTCAGGTCACGTTTCAAGACGGGAGGCAGGTCAAGTTTGGACAGACTCGATGCGTTTGACCCTGAGCCTGTCTGAGCTTCACCACTTCTGGAGGTGTCACTCTCTGAGCTCTGCCCGGCCTCAACAGCCTGCATGGCTTCACCTGGGGCCGCTGGGCATGTTTCCTTCTCCACTCTCCTCCTGTTCTCCTCGTCTTCCCGGCTGGAGGCTGCAGGCTCGGAGCTCTCCGTGGTAGAAGTGCTGACTTGCAATGATTGGAGAAACTGGCTGCTGTCTGAAGATTGCAGTGAAGGCTTTTCCAGCCTGGCTGAGTCAGGCAGATTTGTTTTAGCTGCATTCTGCCTGTTTTCTTTGTTCATGCCAATCTGACTCTGTACATGATCCCTCTGCTGCTCCTCCACGATGTGCAGGGTCATTTCCATCCTGTTGTTTCTAGAGCTATCCAAAGAGCCCCTCTTTTCTAACACAATCTGTCTGGCTTTCTTGAATGTTTCTGGGAGCTGCCGTTCTTGCCTTGACAGAAGGGGCCCAACAGCTGGAGCCTGTGAACTGAATCCACTCGGCTTTGCGGTTGATTTTAATTGTGCGTGCGCTTGACTTGAGGCCGTGCTTTGTTGAGCTCCACCGTTGAGACCAGGAAGTGAGGACATCTTCCAATCTTTATGTAGCAATGGCTTAATTGCCTTCTGATTTGAGGGACCAGATGCGGCGTTCTGGGGGGCGTCTGTCTGAGCACTGCTGCTTCTACTGCCGCTGCTACTCCTTTCTCTAGTTTTGGTTTTGGGGTTGGTTTTATGCCTCCCTTTCTCCTCCATACTTTGTCCACTCGAGGTCAACTGCCCCGGTTTCTGTTTAGGTCGGGACTGTCTGTTAAAAGCACTGGTTTCCTGCGCCTTATCCTGTTTCTGGGGTTTGGGGACTTTGGGGTACTTCTCTGATGAGTTTGGGTTGGTATCCTTATGGGGTAAGGATTCAAAACCCTTTGTGACAGGATAGGGCGACCAGCGGCAGGCTTTGTCCAGCTTTGGATTGCTACCAAAGGTCTTAGAGCTCTTACTGCTGCTCTGGTCAGGTTCTGCTGTCTGCACCTCTCCATTCTGAAGCCCATCACAGTGCTGACCCCCCAGGCCATTGCCTGTATTTTGAAACTGGTTAAGAGCCTGGCCAAAAAAACAGGGTGGAGGGGGATACAGAGGAACAGGCCCTAAAAGGCTCAGGGGCCGGCTCTTTTGATGGTTCTGGACAATGTTGTTTCGACCATAGACCCCGTTACTGCTGCCTCCATTGCTGAGCCAAGGCAGTCGACTTCGTTGATTGCCAGAAAATGCACCATGATCCCACTGCTTGTTGCCCAAACCTTCCTGGCTATGGAAGCTTCCACCACCAAACTCCCCAGATCCAAACTTCTGAAGATTGGGAGGCTCCTGAGCATGCCAGGTGGCACTCTTTCCCTGTTTACTGTGCTGCCAGGGTTGTGCGTCTGCATTGCCATTATATTGGTTGCTCCTGTACCAAGTTCTGTGGTGAGTGGATCCACCAAAACCCTGCGATTGATGGTTTAAGGCATACTGCAGCCGGTAGTGCTCCTTAGCTTCTTTTAACCTCTGATTCATCTCCTCCTTTTTCCTTCGAGCCTCTTCTTCTTTTGCAAGCTTTGCAGCAGCGGCCTCCTTTTCTTTTCTACAGACAAAAGACAGATATCAATATATATATATATATATATATATATATATATATATATATATATATATATATATATATATATATTACGAATTAATTCATTTTCTACTTGTTTGCAGGCCCACGACTTTATTGTTTCTATTAACTCTCACTGTGCTCAACAGCCAGCTGTTTTTCATTAATGAACGGACAGATGTGTATATATCAACTTAAAAGGTGATATAACATGTATTAATCATTTTTGTTCAGAGCTTGTTACTGCTGGCCCCAAGTGACTAAAAATGAGTTAAGGCAGGTTAAAGGTTCCTTTGCTGCAATGCTTGCAGCAACTGCATTTCAGATACACTGGAAATTGTTTAATAAGACTTAAAAACTGGCCTACTGTTGCCAGGTGTCAAGGATTAGTTCACAGTGTGACCTACAGTACTGACCGCAGAGGGAAAAGATCTGGCACATGACCGGCTGACAGCTGAATGCTTTTGCCTTCAACAGTCCTGACACATAACCCACTTTCTCAACTGCTCCAGACATTTTCCTATTTTTTTTTTTTGTGCGTCAAGCCAAAAATAGCATATTTGTAGCCTTGTGTTTGGTGTTGGAGTGAAGGGTTTTTGGTAGTGTTTTGCCAAACTTGTGTCTGAACTTTGTGTGTGCAGTCATGCTTTTATTTTAGGCTGCAGTCTTGACATACGACTCCAGCAGCAGCTCCACGTCAAGCAGCAGTTAAATCAGGCCTGTGAGCACCACTGAGCTAAAATGTGCCTATACATGGAGTATGTACACACATACGACAAACTCGCGAGCTATCACTTACATTTACATTTGTGGTTAAATCATCAACAACATTTTAACAAACATAGATCAGTGTTCCTATTGCAATGGAAATATTTCCCGCTGCTGAGTTTTACAAACTGCAATATTTCTTATGGGTGCTGGACTTCTGATTACTTGCCATGTTGACAAATATGAAATATGTTTTGTTATACAAAAAAAACTGTAATTTCTCATATTGGCAATACAAACAATTTAATTAACAGTTTATTATAAGCATTAAAAAGAAAATGTATTTGACAAAATGCATGTTTCATTGATAAATAAGCATTAGACAACTTTTTATTTTGTCCAAAAAACTACTTTTTGAGTTTTGAGTTTGAGTTTGAGTTGAGTCTAGATTTTTTTTTTTTTTGACTATTATTCTCCCAGCTGCAATGATAGCATGACTGTCTTACCTGATCTGTTCTTTTCTCTTCTCGATCAGGTCCACCAACGCCTGGTCGAAGTAGTCCTCTTCACGGTCGTTCCCAGCATACTTTTGTTCTGCGGCCTCCACATTCTGCTTGTGCGTTGGACTGGAAATGTGGCTGGCATAATCGGTCAGGCTCACCACCGTTACCTTGCACACTCTGCACTCGTGTCCGCAGTCCCTGGGGAGGGAAGGCGAGAGCGGGCGATCAATCGTTCCTTCAGGCATTGTCCTGATCTAGTCTGATTTGTTTTTATGTGCCTGCAGAGCCTGCGACGACGTACTCCGGCTCTACTTTCTGTTACTTAAAGTCAAAATAAAATCAGGAGAGGAGAATACTCAACAATCCTTAAAAGATAACTTGTCCGAATTCTCTATCTGTCACAGATCAGGAGGTAGCTAACTTGTAATTTTCTCTTGTTAAAAAAAAAGTTAAAATCTTTTTCGTCCTGATCTTGTTTTTCTTCTTTCTTCTTCAGCAGGCCATGGGTGGCAGGGCGAGGGCAGGAGGAGCAGCCAGGCTGGATCCAGGCAGCATGCTAATCTAGCTGTTTATGTCCAGCCACCACAAGCAGCCATGCAGCACAGCACTGGGTCGCGTGGAGGGGAGAGAGGCACAGTGCCCTCAGCCTAGTGCTCTTTCATGATGGTGTCCGCTGCACTCTGAGACTCTACACAAGGCAATGTCTGTATTTGACCTCCCACTCTCTGAGAGCATGGACCCACCCCCCTTTCAGGCCAGCACGTGTTATTAGAACAGGCCTGAGCATCCTGCTGACCAATCCCAAGCAAAGCCTGCGTAACTGGAGCCTTGTGCAGCTGCTCATAACCGCCACTTCAAAACCTCTCCCAAGTATGTCATCCTGTAATTCAGATCCGGGGCAGTGACTTTGCTGGCTCCTTCTCGATTTCTTTGTCAAATCTGTGTCATGGCATGCTGCCATTTTCTGACGGGCAGTTGGCAAACTCTTTATCAGTAAGATAGGGTTACTTTTATTTATTTGACAGGTTATTTCTCAGCTGCAGCGGTGGGAGAAATGCAACCTGAATTAGTAATGATGAATTCCTAAGCATGGACCTCACATATAGAGCTGTATCAAGCTGTAGTTAAAGTTAAGCTTCAGCCACCCCATTCCTCGACAGACAGAAATCTAAATCACCATGCACTCTTGTAAAACTATAACTTTTCTTTTATAATTCCTTGCACATGCTGCATACTGTTCGTATCATTTTTTTTTCTCCAAATGTACCTTACCATCACATTTGAAAAGATGGCATCTTTGCATATCTTTGCACACTGTTTCCCACTGTTTCAATGTTTTGAAATCCCAGTTACTTAGCAACAACTCAGGTCCTTAATCAGTATTTGGTCCACTTCAGATACGTCGCTCTCAGCGACAGGCCACATACTTTTTACTAATCTACATGGGAGTCACAAGATAGCCAGTTGCCTTCTATCGCTCTTGCCTGTTGTTCCGGAGAGAGATTGTGTCTAAATATATTTGCCATGGTTGAGACAGCTGCCCATATATCCACTTGCCCGATAACTGTGATGAACACGTGCCTTTGTGCCCACGCGCCTCATGACCCAAATACATTTGGACAAAACTCTTGAAACAAATGCAAACCTTTTGCATTGACGCTACTAATTCATTTAAAAAGTGTGTATTGAATAAAATCATAGTCCAAATTATGATAGTAAAATATGTCCTAGATCTTATTCTAAATATTATTTGAGAAACAAAACATTTCTATTTAACTAATTTCTGCAAAAAAAAAAACCTATGTGTCAGAGTGATGATATATAATTACATAATAGCTGTGCATTTTGTTTATTGTTGGAGAAACTGAACAACAACTCACCGGCCTTTGAGCTTCTCCAGCTCCCGATGGTGGAGCATACTTCTCATGTGCTCATCCATCTCCTGCAGATAGACATGAAATAGACATTTCTTTTAGGCATCCGTAAGTTTCCTGCAAGCCTTGTTTACTTAAGCGGTAGATAACAGGTTATTGTGTAATGTAGTGCAGTGCATTTGGTGATTTTTTATTTTTCAGATATTTGTCTGATATAATTGTCCTTCATCTTAAGATAAACAAACCATGAAAACATCCAATTGAAGTGAAAAAATGAAGTGTCACACAAATGAAAACAGGGCTGTCTGTATGAAATGATTATCTTTAGACAGCAATTGACGAGTGCAAAGGGTATCTATAAATAAGTGTAATAAACCTACATAAAAGTACATAAACAAATCCTAACAAAATTATTATACAATATTGGTCAACCCCTTAGTATTCATTTTGTCAAACAACTCATGTAACTCCAGTGTTAATGTAGCCTGAGCTCCTGAATGGCTCAAATCCTACAGTACTCAAGCTTGAGGGGGAATTACCTGCTTGGAGACGTGGACTGTTTCACAGAGGATGCACTTTCTGTCTCTCGCCATCTTGAACACAGGTGGGAATCAGCCCATTACTGTCATTAGAGAGAATGTAACAAAGGAAAAAGGACCCGTCAATCACAGCTTACAAAAGGACAAAGCAACAACGTTCTGTAAAAACATTCTGAATTATAAATATGATATAGTTGGTGTGGTGACTGTGGTTCAACCTTAGTTGGATATTGTGGTTATCAAAAATAATTCTGAGCTCTCAGCAATTCAGACTCATCAAACCAACACAGTGGAGGATCATTTTCTCTGAAGAACCACACCTAACTATTCAACAACATGCCTCTGTACCACAGTCAGAATGTCAGCAGAGTTCAACCTGGACCCTGGTCTAATTCCAGTCTGCTGATAGAGCAGCTCTGTGGCCAGGAGGCAGCATCAGAGCTATGTCTGGACTTGTTGAACGTTCACAAACAGGGTGGGAAACTAACACCACCCATGGGTCAAAGGCTAGGGAAGACACCCCTGTGGCTTATAAAACGACGATGCAAGGATGTACATGCACCAAAGTTATTGGTTCAAAATTAAGTAAAATCAATTAATGAAGAGAAAAGAAAGATGCACATTGAAAGTCCAGTAATTGAATTAGCCTATCTATACAGTGTTTTGGCCACATATGCCTTCTTCAAGCAACAATCTCATTGGCAGTTAGAGGACATAATGCCATTTAATTATACTTTTTCTCACTCAAATGTGTCTGGTAGCAAAGACAAATGTAATACTAGAACAAGCTGGCACTCTAACCTTCCTACAGCCAACATTTGACAAGGCTCTGATGGGGGTATTGATTAGCTATTGACAGAAAAAGGAGGTGCAACACTTGACCTGTTAGAAAAATGATCAATTCCTAAATGCTATTACAAGAGCTTTCATTGGTTAGAAAAACACAAATCTCAGGAATCTTGTACATAATTGTGTACAACGATTAAGCCTGGTTTTGGGGTCTCTTTGACCTAAAGAAAGCTAACCTGACCCAAACATTATGCTTCTTTTTCAACATGGGTTTTTCTTCTTATAATTCAAGGAAGTGCTTTGTTTTCAGCTGTCTATGCACAGCTCTCTTACCTTTACCATATCGGGTGATTAATCAGTCAATCAGCAGCTGTTTAATATAGAATGTCTAATAAAGACCATGAGTGAGGTCTGGAGATTCCATCGTCCTGTATGACATTATGACATGTCTCACAATACCTCCATCACCATTTATCTTCACTCCCCAAGCACCACAGGGCAGCTATTTATAATATCAGTATGATCCATGGGTCATATTCCCTCTCAGCCACTCAATCTCTAGGGGGGGGAGCAAGCAAGGACAGTGAAAGACACCAAATTACTCCGATATTAACTACTGATGCACCTGTTGTATAACAATAATCAATACACAGATGTTTGATTCGTGTTGGGATTAATTCACCACAGAGCTTTCTTCTGCAAACACCATGCACATACTGAAAAGGGCAAGTTGTCTTTTAAGTTAGACAGAGAGTTGAGAAATCTCCACAAAATGGCTCTAAGCTAATTAGCAAAAAGAGAAACGAAAAGCACAACGCACTTTAACAACAGTGGTAAGTGTTAAACTAGCTAGCTTGCCAACAGCTGGCTAACTTGGTGCAGGACTTTATCATCACAAGTCGCATTAGCTACATCTGGAGTTTCGATAACAATTACATCTGACGTTATAATGCAAGCAAAGTTAACGTTAGTCCGTTGCAACAACTCTAACTTTACAGTTGCATAACAGTTAAAAAAAACGACCTTATAACTAACTTGGTCGGCTAGCAAAAAAGCATTGTATGTTGTTAGCCTAGCTGTAGTTAACAGTTCTTAGAGTGCATATATTCGTGTCTCCATAATAATTAGATTGAAATGCAAACAAGATCAGCAGATCAACGAACTATGACTTCTAACAAAATTAACTTGAACTGTAAAGTAAGAGTAAGAGCTACAGTTAACGTTAGCAAGCTAACAACAGCATGCTAGCTAGCCAGCGACACAAACGTTACACCAGTTAATGTAACGTTAGTCAATGATTTACTACATTATAAAAGCGTGAGGGAATACAGCTAAGACATACAGTTGTTATACATTGTAAATACTGAGACATGACTGTTGACTACCTTTATACTATCCAAATGTGTGTGGGGCTACTGCATGTTCTCATCCACCGCTGAAGCTAACAACAACATCCTCCTCCTCCTCCTCCCCGCCCCCAATAGAACTACGGCAAGCTAGAGGCGTTCAAGGACATCGCTGTCCTGGAAAACTAAAAGGTTTATTCAGGTTTTATTTTCTTACACAAGTAACGCAGGGCAGTAGAGAATTGTAATTTTGGAGCAGTTTTTGATGACAATCCTCATTTATATGCCCTTGAAAAAAAGACTTACGCCAACATTTATCGTTACTGTAGTGAAGTACAATACTGCAGTTTAAAAAATACTGTTACAAGTAAAAGTACTGCATTCAAACTTTTACTCAAGAAAAGCACAAAAGTATGAGCATTAAAATATACCAAAAGTAAAATTACTCATTATGTGGCATGGCCCATTTCAGATATTTAATGTTTATAATTGAATTATAATTATTGATGCATTAATGTGTACTTTACTAGTACTTTAAGTTTGCAGCTGGTAAAGGTGAGGTTAATTTTATATACTAAACTGCTGGGTAGCTTAACCTGTTATAATACATCATTATTTATTAGTTGATTTATTATTTATATTTTATCCTGTATAAATAAAGGCCTAAAATGCCCCAACAATAATATAGGTTGTAAAAAATAATAATAAAGCTCACTTCTACAGGTAAGAAAGAGTCACATTATTGATCTATCTATCTATACTTTGTCAAATTCTGCAGCTTCAGGCAGCATGTACGTTAATAACATATTCTTCACTACAAACTGTACAATTCAGGCATTCAAATGTATTTTTATTTTCCAATATTTCAACAACATAGTGTGTGAGATGCAACATAATCAAGACAGTTAATTCAAGTAAATTTGAACAACAATAACCATACATTTGTACAATATGTAAATCAAATTAAAACAACAGTAGGTTTGAACGGGTTTGAAATAAAACAGCAGATCACTCTGACAGAAGAGAAGTAGTTCATAATAATCCCTTTAGAGTTATCAATATAATTATAAAGCCTTGTGAAAAAAGTAAGACACAAACATAAAATATGCTACAATATTCCCTTTTTGAATAAGATTATAAAATCCAGCAACATTTTGACCAAAGTTCACATTTTCTCAGTTTTGAAACAGTCATACCATTAAAATCTTTTAGAAATCTCAAACTATAACAAACATGTTGAGTGTCTCAGCTACAAAACATTTATGAAAATACCTCATCTTTGGAAATGGCAATAACCAACAATTCACTGAATTCTTGTCTAACTGGCCATTTCTTTTGGAAATGATTAATCTCGCAGTGGTATGTAAGTCTTATGTTCTAACAAATGTTATGGGTAAACATTCCTCAGTGTTGATCATCTTCACCAATGATTCGAAAATGGTGCAAGTAGTGACCTAAAAAACTCACTTGGATAATTTGGATCTCGTCAGATTGTGTCACCAGTGCTTTTCTGCAAAGCGTTTCAGTTTATTTGGTTCAGCTCCCGGGCTTTATTCCTCAGATGCCTCTTACGCATTCTGATAATCCACTGAATCGTGAGTTTGGCAAAATTAGCAGCCTTGAAGAGAGCCATGAAGACGCCACAGAGAATGGCTACAGAGTTCCAGGGATTTGCAGTCATTATCTGTTTGGAAGTAAACAAAGTTGAGTTAGAAACTGATTAGTCTGGCTCAATGGATGTACATTGCTGCAGCCTATGTCCCTCCCCTTTCCGCCTTCTATTTTGTAGGGGGCACCGTCGCTGCGTCTAGGGCTTAGTGTCGCCCAGGATGGTTGTGACTGGTTTAAATGAAATACAAACAAGCCAGAGCATTGTTTCTCCTATCCTAGAATAGATAAGCGGTGTAGCCAGAACATACTCCAGCGCTTACGCAGTGCTGTGGCGATAGGTCTGGCAATGTGAGACTAGAAACTGATACACTGATGTTGACGGATTAGTTCTAATTAGGTTAAAATGTCTGGCAGAACTTACCAGTCTGATGTCTTGCATAAAAGGATCCCGCCATTCAAAGACAGCAAAGAAGAGCTCATTGTTTTTTTCTGATGCAGGCCTTTTGTCGTTGAATTTTACCACAGCGGACTAGAAGATCCAACAGAAATGATTAAATGACCGAGTAATGAGAAAGTAATGCAATATCCATCATATATGTAAGTATGTGTACAACGGTCGGACATAAATACCTCTTGCCGAAACTCGACAGCTTCATTGTTTTTGCCAGACGTCCTCACCAAAGACATCTTGACCCAGGTTCTGAATCCTCCAGAGAAAGTCCACATGGAGTAATTGCTCTCACAATCCCTCATAAAGTCGGATTTATTTGCACTAGAGAGTCAGAAAACAGATATCACTCAAGTCGAAATGGAAATGCACGTTACTATCAGACTGGGTAAAATCCCTTTTTGTTTCTTAAGACATGAATTTAAATGATAAATTGGAAGCTATCAAGCGGTCAGTGCATTATTTGTGTTGTGTGCAAAACAAATCCTGTATGACCCACTTCAGCTTTCACACCAGTCAGGCGTCACAGGATCTACGGTACACGTGTTTGTTTGCAGTTACCTCTCAGTCAAGTCACTAAAATTGGCAAAAAGCATGTAAGAGATGGCGCTGAAGTCCTCTTCTGTTTCATTAAGGCTGAACTGCATGAAGATCAACTCCTTGTTTCTGACGTCAGATGGGCCGCGGACCACCAGAGCTCTTTTCTGTGGGAACGAAGTTGAGAGTTACTTTACTCTTTCTTCAAAACAGAAAAACTTAAAATGGGTCACTTTCACAGAATGAAGAATCTATCTTGACAGCAAGTCAAACCTAAATAGCGATACAATAAATATAAAAAAAACAACATTTATTTAAAAAGATGTTCAGGATTATATTGTACATACGTGATTTTTTTTATATTTCTGCGACTTGTAATTCATGTCTATGAAATCACCAGCTGAATGTGTTTATGGCTGACCTCAGTTTCATTGGTAAATGGCCCGAAGTAAGTCACATCATTAATCACACAGTCTCCCTCTTGATGCTTGCCTGGGTCCACTAAAGGTGGGATGTAGTCATGGTAGTGATGTCTGCAGCTCAACAGCTGAGCTTTGCCGGGATACAGAGCGATACCTGCGCAAAGAAAAAGCACAATTAATGAGCAATCCTTGTGTACTGAAGCTCTTTACTCGCTTCTATAACCTTTAGGCCACCACTGCGGCTTCAGTATAATCTGAATGCTTGCTACCGGTTCAATCCTCAGACCGACAGGATAAAATCTGGGTGGGGAAAGTGTCCCTCCCTCATTACCACAACTGAGGTGCCCTTGAGCAAGGCCCTTAACCGCCAACCGCTCCAGTGGAGCTGCTCAGTGGCTCAGCAGATCAGACTGTGGTTGTACTGGGCAGCTTCCAGGTATGAATGTGGAACTGGGTGAATGTGACAGGTCGCCATTGCAAATGAGAATTTGTTCTCAATCAATTTACCTGGATAAATAAAGGTAAAAAAATAAAAAATACTGTATAACGCACACACTACGTTGGCTATATTGGAAGTACTGTTTTACACTTTACAGTATTCAACAAACTGTGACATAGTTTATTGTTGTCTGATGATTTCATTACTGCTAGCTTTCACTTAATTATTTAATTGTTACACCGCATAACACATTGTAATTTTCAGTTCAAAGGTGTATACTAACATTAGTCTCATACTGTTTAATTACAGTATTTTTGGCTATTAAATACGCTTTTTGGCCAGGTTAACTTAGTGAAAAAAGGTATGGGCCAGGACAGCTATAATATTTATCTATTCAGTCTTTAAAAAACAGCAGTGGTGCATTTACTAAAGTACTGCACTTCTCTTGATTATTTCCATTTTTCTGATAGTTCATACAACTGATCCACTACATTTGAGAGGCAAACATTGTACTTTTAACTCCACTACATTTATAGTTGTTATTTACTTACATAATAATAAGGTTGTAAATATCAAGCATATGATAAGGTAATGAAATCTGATGAAATAATCTTGATTAAACAAGCCAACGGTATATGAAGTAGTAAAAATTGGCTCCACCTTGACCAGCTGCTATATCAAAATAATGTTGACATGTTAATACATTACAATTAATCCAATAATATATATATATTTTACACCCTGGAAGGGACCATTCTGCGTACTTTTACTTTTGATAATTACGTTGAATGTTGCTGCACTTTTTGTATACTTGCTTTAATCAAATCTTTCTACCACATTGCCTGTTACCTAACCAAGTCCTGGTCCCAAATGATCCGCCCTGTGTATTGTTCATGCACACCTGGGGGTGAAAATGAGTCAACCTCTTTGTAGGTGACAGACATAACAGGGTGGTTGAATCTCTCCAGAAAGTCAGAGATAGTCTGGTAGGCCAGGAACACCGCCACCCCAGTCAGCAGCAGGTAGATGAAGATGAGCACCACTGTGAAGAAATTCTTCAGGCAGGCTTTGCTGAATCTCACCGGTGGACTGTTTTCCCTGATGTCATCCTCTGTAATGAAAATGTGCAGTGTGGGGGGGTCAAACTGGCTCTCAAGGCTCCAGGGATTACTTTTATGGGGTCCAAAAATGACTACGTATAGGCAGTAGTGCTAACTTATGTTCAGCATCTGCACCTTCATGGGACACTAAAACCCAGACAGAATGCTGCAGCTCATTCAAGCAGAGTGACCAATTAAAAATGGATGAAATGTGAGACTCTGAGACGAGTGTCTTTTGTGTGCTATTCTGTTTTTTGTTTGGTTTTATTTGGTCTGTTAGGTTCATAGACATATATAAAATGG
The DNA here is from genome assembly GCF_008315115.2 of Sander lucioperca. Taxonomy (NCBI): domain Eukaryota; kingdom Metazoa; phylum Chordata; class Actinopteri; order Perciformes; family Percidae; genus Sander; species Sander lucioperca. The sequence goes on along the minus strand of NC_050190.1, from coordinate 7,777,963 downwards.
ACCAACAGATCCCGTTGCTCTGGACGGAGACCAGTGAAGGCCCTTAGAAGCACTTTTCTGGTGAGGGCTGAGCGTTACTGCGCAGCCTCCAACTGAGAGAGACGACGTAAATGTGACGTGAGCAACGTGTCTGAAAGTCTGAAAGTCTTCTGGTAGCTGTGCCAAGAGAAATCTCAATCATTCCAATCTTGCAGAGACAGAGAGTGTAGGTATATGTAAGGAGATAACATAGGCACAGGCTAATTATTGCTAACTAAAATGCTAGTTAACATTAGTAATTCAACTTAAACAGCTAATGTGAGACGAAACTGCCTGCGCGCTTCTCCTGTACTATACGGTAATTCCTCTACTATGTGACAGTAAGTCGCGTGGTTAAGACCCAATCGTTAGCCTATTTTTACAAAAACGTCTGCTACGGAGCCATAACGTGAGATACAAGGTAATGGAGCCTTTTATACATTGTCGTGTTTCTTTAGAAATAAACAATGGACAAATAGAGTCTTTAAACTCTTCAGATGTAAAGTTATTCGCTGTCAAAGTGACGTCAAAATGAATGGCAGTCAATGGAATGCTAACGGGAGGTGATGGCTTGGTAGCATCAAAATGGCGCCGTAGGAGCTACGCGTTCCTGGGAGAGGCTTACCCCCTTGGTTAGGTTTAGTCTAGTATCGCATTGCCAGACCTTCCTCCACAGCGCTGCAGAGGAGGGTCTGGCGAGTCCACACAGCATTGCGGGATAGAAAAAGAAAATGAGAAAAACGTGCACATTTCTTTAAACCAATCACAATCGTCTTGGGCGGTGCTAAGCGCTGAGTGGAGCCGCGGTGCTGCTGCAAAATAACCTCGGGAAAGAACTTTTTTGGTGGAACATGTGTACGTTCAAAGGTTGTTTTAGTTGTGCGAGAGAAAACTCAGATTGGACAGATAGTCTAGCTAGCTGTCTGGATTTACCCTGCAGAGATCTGAGGAGCAGTTAACCATAATCCCTGAAGTGGAACGTCGTGGCTATAGACTAGGTTTAGTCGAGTTTCCACCTTTGTCTTGTATCGCGTAATATGTGTTTTCACGTTGAACACTTGTATTGCACTATAATTAAATGAAAAAAAAAGATTTAAAAAAGATAAGAGTGTTCTTTCACACAGCTGGTCATCACCTTGCGAGACGCGGCCAGTCGGCTCGTCGGGATCTAGCTCTTCAGTGGCATCGTCAAAGTAGCCCGGAGACTGTGTGTCTTCATTATCATCATCATCATTGAACTGTGAGGTTAAGAAAGAGACATTAAAGTACAGCGTAGTCACACACAAAAAAAATCTAAGTTTAGTACATTATGGATATTTGAAGAAAGCATACAAAAGTTTAAAAAAGAAACCACTATACTTCTACTCCACCACATTTCAGAGTGAGACATTGTACTTTTTACTCCACTACATTTATTCGATACCTTTAGTTACTCTACAGATTCAGATTCATAATACAAAATATGATCAACTCAATTAGTATGTATTATTAAGAGCAGATCAGAAGAACTAAGCTACCACTGCTTTTACTTAAGTAAAAGATCTTCAGAGTACTTCCTCCACCACTGGCAGTAATAAAAACTAGGTCTTATAAGGTAGTATTTACCAATGCTGGAATGTAACTAAGTACCTTTCCTCAAGTACTGTACCTAAGTACAAATTTAAAGGTACTTGTACTTTACTTGAGTGTTTTCTTTCAATGCCATCTTCTACTTCTACTCTGTTACATCTCAGAGAGAAATATTGTTCTTTTTACTCCACTACATTCATCTGACAGCTTTAGTTACTAGTTAGGCCTACTTTAACAATGAAAATGTTTGCGCACAAAACCTGTGTATAACATTTATAACATATGTTTGTTATAAATTAAACTTACCAAACAATCTACTGACCTGTACAGCTGTCTGCAACATGACATATTGAACACTGATTTGATTGACAGAACTATTTTTGAACATTTCAGTCGTTTTAATGTGAAAACTTTAATACTTGAAGTACATTTTTCTGATTATACTTAAATAGGCATATTTTACTTAGACTAAGTAACGTGGTCAACTTCTGTGTGTTACTAGTACTTAGTAAAGGTTCTGAATACTTCTTCCACCACTGGTATTTACAGTGTTTTAACATAGCCTACAACACATCATCAATCTGTATTGTGTCAATCATGCTCCAACAACTCTTACTGGGTTTTGGAACACCTGGTGACATTTTAATGTGTGTGTGTGTGTATATATATATATATATATATATATATATATATATATTAAAGCAGACATCATATTTGTCTGCAACTTGGGCTTACTTGATGAGCAAGCAGACAGAAAACATTAAGTCAGCTAATTTCATGTTTAAACAGCAGCCGTCGGCTCTACAGTCACATGATATTGACAGTGTGTGGGCCCTTCATGTCGTGAGGAAATTACAGATAACAAACCTGTTATGTTCGGATTATTGCTACAAACACCAAAGATAATAGACTGACTGTAAACACAAAGACAGTTGTCCTTACCTCTTGGTATGACCGGGAGTTTTCTTTCCCGAGCATTCCTTTGCACTTCCTTCAGTTACAAAAAGCTATTTCTGCTCTTCGAGTAGAACCGTCGGGCTATCTGTTCGAAGTCTGAAAACTAGTTTTATTAAATAAAAGATACATTTCAAAGAAGTATAATTCCCACTTTTCCGCTCTAAAGGGAGACACACCACACACACCCATGGGGTTTTTGGCGACGACGATAAAGGTCTGGCCAAGGCCCGCCCACCCCACGATAATGAGGCCCTCCGTCCAATAGTAAACCAGGTGTCCTCGACGTTTCCTTGTTTCCTTCGTCCTTCCCTTAGGTTGATACCTAGTGCTGCCTTAACGTACAATTCGTAAAAGTCCACGATCCAAGCTCAAAGGTCACAAACAGAGCTAAAAAAGTGAAGTGGGCATAAATACCTCATTCATTTTCCCCATTAACATGTCAGTTAATCTCTTTTACCTGTTGAGTGATGGCTTCATTACAGCTAAAAGTCTCAGAGGTCATTTTTGCAACTTAGTTTTTAAATCCACCTAAAAGCCAATTTACATGTTAACAGTGGTGGAAGAAGCAAGGCAAGTTTATTTATATAGTACATTTCATACATTAAGGCAATTCAAAGTGCTTTACCTAAAGCATAAAAAGCCTGAAGATACTAAACAAATAAAACAGAAAATGACCATTTATAAATATTTTTTTAGTAGGCTACTCAGATGATTTTTTTAGATTGATTTTTGGGGCATTTTAGGCCTTTCTTTGACAGGACAGCCGAAGACACGAAAGGGGAGAGAGAGAGGGAATGACATGCAGCAAAATATATATGGGTGCCTGCTCTACCAACTGAGCTATCCGGGCGCCCCTCAGATGATTTAGTAAAGTAAAAGTTGCGACAGTGTAGAAATACTTTGTTGCAAGTAAGCTACTAGTTGTCCTGCATTCAAAATCTGTATAAAAGTGCATGATTATTAACGTGAAAATATGCCAAAATGAAACTCACGTATGCAGAATGATTAATTTCAGAATAATAGATAATATATCACTGGTTTATAATTAATGATGCATTCATGTGTAAGCCACTCATGTTGCAGCTGGTAAATGTGGGGCTAATTTGACTTACTCTAAACACTGCTGGGTATCTTAATTGTTATGTCAAATGACTGTAAAATATATATTTACTTATGTCAAAGATACTCTGGTTAAGTTTTGGCAAGAGGACTTGGAGTCGGTGTGGTAAGTAGGGTAAGAATGTCAGGATAAGCCAATCAGAGGCAGAGTATAGGGCGGGACATGCCTTTGCTATCCTTGGAAAATAGTTGCATACTGTAAGCATGTTTCCCTATAGATATTTGCCAAAATTGTTAAGAACTAGTTAACACAATAATAATAATAATAATTAGTTTGACAAAATGTTTCCAACTCAAGGTCCAGTCACTAACGTTAGCCTTTTTCTGAAGCTTTCAACCATATCAGAATCAGAAAAAAAGGGTTTATTGCTGTTGAGTTTAAAAAAATTAAAACAATGCTGATCTTTGATATCAATGTGCTTTTATGTTTTGATGTATTCACAATGTACGCTGCAGCTGAGTTAGGCAGGAAAATTGCATCCCAATCAATCCTGCCCTCTGCAGCTTATTGTGCTAATTAGATCATGTCTGTCACTTAGCATCATAGACTATTACAGTCTATGCTTAGCATACAGGAGGAAGAACTTTTGTTGTGGGCCGTCTGTTGATTAGATTAAGACCAGAGGGCTATTGCACAAAACCAGGATAAGGGATTAAGCCGGGATATTCCAGTTATCCTGGTTGAATTTAGCCTTGACTTGGTTTCACAAAAGCAGAGGCACCTAAGTTACCATGGAAATTTATTCTGTGCAGCTAGCCTGGTCCCTACCTGGTCCTATTTATTAATCCTGGAGCCTTTTCTGATCACCCAGCAGTGGTTTTACCCTATTGTTATCAGCCTGCATTAAAATACAATGTGCATATTGCTGTTCATTTAAGTACTGTTATCTAAAGTTGTGACCATTATTTTTTCATTTCATTCATATTTTGTCATTGTTACTGTTATATTGCTGTATGAAGATTGCTGTTCATATTGTTGTTAGAAGTTTGATGAATATATTATGGCAGTTGTTGAGATAATTAGAAAATAAAATTGCCAAATGTGTTTTACATGAAGTCTGGTACTAAGGGCAATATATAAAGTGCTGTACATGTGTGTTTCTATAGTGGACCAATGCACCTTCAATTATTTTAGCTGATTCATTTTTGTTGTTGTATTCTTTAACAATAAAGGATTCAATAAATTGGCATTCTTAGCACACAATTTGTGTTGTCCAGTAAACTGGGACTATAATTTGGGAGGATTATACAATTAAAAAAAAAACTATCCTAATTGTACAATCCTCCTTAATGATGGTCTTAGTTCACTCAACCAATAACTATATAGTGTAGACTACTGTACATTCATGAAACAACAGGGAGAGGACACCTCAATGGTTTTTTGCCTTATATTTAGCTTGGGGATAACTGATGAATATACTCTGTTACATTCATGTTGCATGGAATTTATCACTTAATTATCTTTATAGTTTCTAGATTTTAGGGTCCAATTTCTTCGGTGTCTTTCTTTTCTATGTCCATTAATATGCCTTCAAAGCAAAGGAAGCAAAGCATTTAATATGTACAGAAGGAAACTCTGGAAATAACAGTGAGAAAAAGCGTGGAGGAAGCGGACCGACTGAATTATATATTTAAAAATATACGAACTACTGCTCTTAAATGAAACCATTCAAGGAGTTAGGCTAATAATTTCCAAAAACGAACTGTTGTACACTTTGCCATTCAGTTAGTATGAGCGCTATTAAAATATCCGACGGCGGTAAATGCAGCATCAACTCAATAGAGCAGCGACAAGGAAGTGGATGACAGTGGCAGTTTCCGCATCAAACTCCTCCAAACAGCGACCCTACCATGGCAACAGCGCGAATTTGTGTCCTGTATGTTGTCCTTTCTACGACTTTAGCGGAAGACTTTAAATTAAAACACAAACCATCCACCAAACCTGTCCGGTTGTTCACTGAGGAGGAACTGACGAGATACGACGGCAGCGAGGTAAAGTTTACTACCTAGCTAATTATCCAGGGTGAGTTTTTGTGTCTGTGTTTGTCTGTGCATCCATGCATATGTATATGTAGGCAACCCTGGAAAGAAATCCAGAGTTCTCGCGAGAGCACAATTTGAATTTGCTCAGCGAATCTTTCGGATTTGGGTCTGGGTTTCCAGCTCTATACTGTCTATGGTTTCCAGGCTAATGCATATGTACATAACGATAACGATGTATCTCGTATCGCTCCTTTCTGTTGTTTTCCCTCCCTGTTTTAGGAGGGGCAGCCTATCTACATGGCAGTAAAAGGAGTTGTGTTTGACGTTACCAAGGGAAAAGGTAAATAAAACCCACCACTCAACCCCTTTGAAATTAAGCTATATAATGATTTACAAGATTTAAAAACATTTTTTTTTAAACTTAAATGTGCTTATTCAGTCAACATAACTGTATAAGGAAAGTAAAATTGACACATTGATGCCCTTTGATGACAACTTTTCAGTCCCTCTCCAGGGTATTTGAAATCTAAACTGAGACCATGCATTTATCCACTCAGAATTAACTGATTTAAAAAAAAAAAAAAAAAAAAAAAAAAAAATCATTTTATTTTACCAAATGCAGAATTTTATGGAAAAGATGCACCATACAACGCCTTGGTTGGTAAAGACTCCACTCGGGCTGTGGCTAAGATGTCCCTGGACCCAGCAGACCTGACGTCAGATACTGTAAGTTTAGTGTGTTTCTCAAAGGGTGAGAAAGTATTTGTTGTGGTTGACTCCCATGGGTGGGGAGCACCGACATTTGACACCCAAGTGTCGGCTGCAAAACAGCATGGCATTCTTCTTATTCATTTTTTTTTTGTTAGGGACCATGTACCATTTTTAACATAAATGTTGCCATTTGATGCATTGTACCAGAGATATTAGCCTTAGGCTAATTTACATCTGCAGTCCCTAGGCAGGGCACAATTTAAATCCAACAGTAAAAACATGACAACATTAACAAAACAACAAGACAGATTACAAAACCTACATCAATATAATGCACATTGTGACACACACACACACACACACACACACACACACACACACACACACACACACACACACACACACACACACACAGGCACACCTGTTCAGCACCATGTTGAAAAACAAGAAAATAAAGAATTCATAAGCTATACGTAATTATACTGAAACTTCACAGTTTTGTCTGAATGAACCATACGTGCACACTGTAGACTTTTCAAAGGAAGAAATAAAAAACACAAACACAATTTTATTTGGGTGGGGAGCCTAAACAAAATTCGACATATTGGAAACACTGGGACTGGACAGGTAAAAGAAAAGTCTTGAAACACTTTAATCAATCAGGCCATGTTGTGTTGTTAATATACTGTATAATGTATTCTCAGGTCTCTCTTGCAAAAGAGATCTTGATCTCATCGAGACTTTTGGAATAAATAAAGCAGTCAATATTAAGAGTAATGTATTGTAACTCAAATGTGAAAAACAATGATTGATTGGTAAAAACTAACGTTTTTCAGCACTTTAGCACTTAGATTTTTGGTAACAAATTACTAAAACCGTTTTGTTGTCACTACAGGACGTTCTTCTTTCTGAGACTTAATAAAGTGATGCATGTACAGTAGAGTGCCTCTTCTTGTACTTTTATTCTTTGGCTACAAACATGTACTTTTGTTGACTTACGGTAAATCTAAAAATGAAAGTAATACCGTGAACCTAAAACTGTAATAGTCAAGTCAATTTCATTCATAGGGCCCAAAATCACAACAAATGACAAATTTACCTTAAAGGGCTTCACAATCTGTAACATATGACAAGTGCTAATTAAAGTTCTTGTGTTTTTTTCTATCTTTACATCCGCAGACGGGCCTCACTGAAGAGCAGCTGGAGTCTCTGGATAGTATATTTGAAGGCACGTACAAAGCAAAGTATCCGATTGTGGGTTACACAGCGTCACGCATCCTCACCAAGGATGGAAGTTACAACGAAGACTTCAAACCAGAGGACCAGCCTCATTTTCAAATCAAAGATGAGTTTTGATCTCATTTTACCTTTTTTTGTAAAATATAGTTGTGAAAAAGTCTTGTTATAAAGGAGTTTTTTTTTCTCTTTACTTGACCAGAATCATATGCCTAATATGAGCCTAATATGCCAAGAGAAGAGCAAAATACATGTAATGGAGACACTTTTTAGTCATATTTACTTGAACAAAAGTTTTACATGGTCCTGTCATGTAAAAAAAGTTTTTTTTCTACCAAAAAGTTCATGCCTTCAGCAGATGAATGTGGAAAACATCCTTCTAGTATGAAACTGCACATACATCGTCATTTTGCACAGTGAAGCTCAAACATCCAAGTGAATAAAAAAAAAGAAAGTAAAATGGAGGGAGGGATTTTATGGGCTGATATATGTGCCACCAGAAATTGAATTTGAATAATTTCTAAACTTGAATAATTGCATTGAAAAACTGAATCTGAATAGTATCATTTGAAATTGAATTCATTCGTTTGGAACTGAAGTCCAATAAAATGTGATCCTCACTAAAAATTCAACTCTCTATATATCTTCACATTCAGTTCTCACAATTCAAATTCAGTTCTCAAAAATCTCAAAAAATTCCGTTTCAAGTTACTGTGACAGACATCCGGGTAGTTGAAGGATGAAGGAAGAGCAGTCAAGCGCAGATCGATAGATAGAGTTCAGTGGCGCAGATACACAGGACTCCTCTTCGGCCAATCAGCACCTACGTTTTGGAGCACAGTACGAATAAATTCAACTTTCAATTCAAAGTCAACCCCATCTATTTTTCTAGAAAAGGAGAGTGAGCTTGAGAGAACAGACGCCGTAAACTAACTAAACATCAGCACTCACATTCCCTTGAATTAGATTTCAGTTGGGCTGCCGCTAATGATCATTTTTATCATAGAGAGTGAAAAGTCGCTTAATCATTTAGTCCATGAAATTTCAGAAAACAGTGAAAAATCCCAGCACAGTTTCCCCGACCTCATGGTAGTGTCTTCAAATGTTTTATTTAATTCAAAATGTTACAGTTACTAAGTGGAAAAAAGCAGAAAATTGTCACATTTGAGAAGCTGGAGACAAAAAAAATATTTGGCCTTGTTGATTGATAAATGACTACTTGTTATCAGATATGTTGCTGATTAATTTTCTGTCCATTGACTATTCCATTAATTCTTTCAGCTCTAAATTGTAGTATAAAATGTTTTCAATAAATGCATGTCCATGTGAGGATTTACATGATTACAAATGTGTTTTCTGCTTGATTTTGTTTTTGTACAATTATTATTAAAGTCTGTAAATCTGGAACTTCTTAAGAGTTTGTTTCACTTGAGTTTGACCCCCAAGCTGCCATGGGGATGTTATCTTGATGTGTGATCTCTTTATGACAGCTCATGACTCAACTCATGTCCCCTCCAAACAGGCAACATAAATAGTCTCCCGGGCCTATATAGCCGTGCGTGCTCCGATCAAAGGTCATCAGTTCCGGTGCTGAGACAGGTGATTGTCTTTAGGTGGAAGTCTTTCCCTGCCGGGTGGTCCCACTGGAGGTAGGTCTGTCCGTTTGCGTGATAGGAACCAAGTTAAACATCCCACGTCACTGTAAGTGATCTACAGCCCGGTTCAAAGAACACAAGCCCCGCCCTAGAGTCTGCCAGCGAGAGCAGACCTGCGTTCTTTATCAGGTGGAGATTCTGCTGAGAGTCGGCCACTGCAGCCTCGGTCAGCCTCGGAAACACTTTCTTCTGCTGGAGCTCGCCCACCAACCAGAACCAAGATGCCCAAAACAGTAAGACTCATGATTTTGTTGACAAGATAATTAAATGTGTCAATGAAATGTCTCTTCCTGGTCCACGTATGAAAGGGGCTTGGTGGGTGTTGAAATGTTGTCTAAATAGCTGCGGAGAAAAACCATTGAGCATAAAACAAATTTAAGGGTCAATCATGTATATTTTGATCGTTTTAGTCACTTTTTTTTTTTTTTTTTTTTTTCCAAGCTTGTGAGTTATTTTAAAGAGGCACCTTTCCTTCTTGGTATTTACTCATTAACCACATGTAGAGTTTGACCCATGCTGCACACATTCCTGGCAGAGAGAAATGCTTCTAAAATTCCACTTCAAGGCCAGAACTGGGCTGTATGCTGTCCGTGTGGACGTGCATACTTGATAATTATCATGGTAACTAGCTTAGGTGACACTGGAGTGGTTTTGTAAATGTAAAGAGTGAATTTCACCAACAAGTCATGACTGTATGGTTCAACTGCTTTATTCTCCCTCCCTTGATTTTGTAAGACAATCAGCAATAATCAGTTTTCAATGCAAAACACAAGATGACCCTAATGCATTTATTTGCTGTAAGTCCTAAATGCCCTCAGTTGGAGTTACTTAAGTATTCAGCATCAGCCTGTAGGAAAACTGATAAGAAAGGCCAACATGTACGTACATTACGACTTCAGTTCTGTGCGTATATTGACTCTCCAAGGAGAAAGCCTTTCTTAAGAGGACATGCTGACGTCAGCCTCCATTTGGCTGACGTTAAACTAACTTGAAATTGCACTGTAGCATGTCTTGCTTATGTTCGTCTGGAAAATGCTGAAAACTTGATTCATGAGTTGAATTTTGGCTTAAATTTGAACAGTTCACCAGTAAAGTATAAAAGTTGTGTAGATACCAAAAAGTACAAGACTAAGTATAAATGAATCGAAACCCCCTCCAAAGTTCAATGCAGCAGCATGCTACTTGATTTGTAATGGATTACTGCTTCCATGATGGTGATTTCAATAGTCAATGATTTGAGAAAAGGTCAGGCTGTATTAAGAATGCATCAGCAGGACGTGAGGGAGTTAAAAAGTTATCTTACACATGTGATCATGGGAAATGGAAAGAGTTAAGAAACATGGTGGAGTTTTCATAAATGGATGTTCCAGTTTGTGTTGCCTAAGTTTCAGTGGGTTTATCTTTATGACACCCAGGGTGTGCTCTAGTGTAACTACATAAAATGATTGTGTAACTGCTACAAACCCGATCTGGCCTGCAGGCCGGGTCATGCAGTCGTCATATGTTTGTTATATTTAGAATAACTTAGAAATTTGTTCTGGAAACACTTGAAAGTCAGATGTATGTGCCAGTTGAATTGCTGTTGTTATAAAATAAGATGATCTTACTAACAATGGTAAAGTCTAAAGGCAACTTGGCAAGCAGGGAGTATTTTTATATTTTAATCTGTGTACGTTCAACCTTGTAACACCTCGCAAGGGTAGTCCAAAGTCTGATGAGATAGTGAGCAATTATGGTTTATGAACAATCCACTTCACAGCTCGACATTAATGGCATCTTTTACACAACTGACCTTATTATTTCTGTATTTCACTATGAAAAAAGTTGTTTCATAATGTAACCATCCAAAGCAAATTAAGCAAGCAATATTTCTGCAAAATTAAAGATGTGGTCCTACTGAAAAAGTATGGGAAATGCAGGGTTGATGGATTCATATGTATATATATTCATTTATACAAGTACAAACAGCTCAATGCTTAAACTGAATGGACATAAAGATTTATGTGTATCAAAATCCCTGTCATCATGTGACTAAATTAACTTTTTTTTGCTGCAGATCAACGTACGCGTCACCACGATGGATGCAGAGCTGGAGTTCTCCTTCCACTCCAACACCACAGGGAAGCAGCTTTTTGACCAGGTCTGTATGTTACAGTATGATAAGACAGATTTATAGGATTTATCATCAAGTTCAGTCTTTTTGAACATGAAGTATAGTGGCACCTGAAGTTCTGTTCATGTCGAACTAGGGGTGTAAATCATAAGTTTTACCACAATACGATATTATATATTGATTCTTTAGACATGGATATATTTGCTGCTTTTACAAAGTCTGCCGTGATACAATTTTAATTTGATTCCGTTCAGGAGCCTGCAATCGATATGAGACGATATCATATGCCCATTTAACACAATCGCTTCCATTTATATCAATTAACAAAAAGCAACTAAAATATGATTTGAACAATTTTATAACTAAGCTCTTCCAGCCATTTCAATAAAAACAAACTATTGTTTTTACTGGGGGTGGCAGTAGCCCAGTCAGTAGGGAGTTGGGTTGGGAACCGGAGGGTCAAGTCCCCGTATGGACCAAAGTGTGGTGGTGGACTGGTAGCTGGAGATTTGCCAGTTCACCTCCTGGGCACTGCCAAGGTGCTCTTGAGCAAGGCACCGAACCCCCAACTGCTCGGGCCGCCTTTCCATGGGCAGCTACCTCACTCTGACATCTCTTTATTAGTGCATGTATATGTGTAATAACAACAGAGTGAAAACATTGTAATTTCCCCTTGCGGGATTAATAAAGTATACATTATTATTGTTATTATTAAAAATAATAAAAATGAAGTGTGAATTTCACAATAAAGGCGCATCTTAAAGATGATGATATGTACCAATATTTTCACTTTGCATCAATGATTTGGATCATTGATCGTTAAATCGATATATCAATCCAGATCAATGTATCGTTGGACCCCGATTTCTAACCATAAACTTTACTGGCAAAGTATCTGTAGTAAGCCAGGCAGTAGACCCTACCTGATGCTGTTGTATATAGAGGAAGACGTGTACAGAAGTCCTGCATTCAGTATTTTCAGCAAAATGTACTCAAACTCACCCAACACTCACCCAAAAGCTAAATGATCAATAACTTATATTGAATGGTGATGACACCACCCAGCAGTATGACGCTCTCTTTCCCTGGAGCTTACTGTGTAATTACCTAAACCTTTGTCCTTGACAGGAAGGCAGCTCCATGATAAAGGAGTCCTTGAGGCTTTAAAGTATATTCATCACCACCTCAGCTGCTGTTGTAGTTGTTCAGAGCGACATTATGAGACTAGGTGAGACTGATGTACAGTCTGTGCATAACCCTGCTTTGTGCTATAAATCACATCTTGTCCAAAGGTAGTTTCTTCAGGGGCAGAATATTAGAAGTGTGATGAATAAAGAAAATGAAGGAAGAAGAGTATAGGTGAGAGATCCTGTTTTTATTACATTTCTTCTGTTATCATGTCGCCATTCCTCTCTCTTTGTGTTTTAGGTTGCCAGGACCATCGGACTGCGTGAGATTTGGTACTTTGGACTGCAGTTTGTCGACGCCAAAGGATTCATCACCTGGCTGAACTCTGAAAAAAAGGTAAATCTGCGGTTTCACAGAGTCATTGTGATGCTATTTAACACATTGTTTTCTTCTTGTTCATCATCCTCCACTCTATCCTGCTCTTCTTACAGTAACTGTACCATATTCTACTGTACTATAATATATTCTTTAACTCTCTATCTTATTGGCGACTCAACTGTATTCAATTATATCCTAGAATATTCTAATAGAAGTGAATGAACTTAATCTTACTTAGTTATTTTAACTACACTCTATTCTACATTTACTGTACTCCACTCTGTTCCACTCTACTGCCGACCCCAAATGTGTTAAGGGTGTCCAGGACCCCTAGGGGGTCCTCCAAGTTACTGCAGGGGGGCCGCCAAATTATGGTATAATGTACAGTATAACAATTTGTATAATGTTTTGAAAGTTGTGTCAAAAAATAAAATGTCTTGACATGAATCCAACATATGATGAGCAAATATAAATCAGCCTATTTGTGAAGAAAAAAACACATGATGATGGTAGGCTTACTGGCCTATAGGTAAGATTCCAAAAGACATGATTTAAAAAATCACGCCAACAATTATTATTTTATTAGCTTAGTATTCTATGTACTAAAAATGTATGTAAAAAGGCTTTAGGCTACCCACACATTATTGTAGTCCCAGTTTAATATGCAAGTTCATTTTATACAGTATATGTAGTAGGGGGTCCCTGCTCCGTGTCTCTTTCAGTTAAGGGGTCCTTGGCTTAAAAAACATCCAAGACCCCTGCTGTAGGCTATTTTACACCATTACTTGTACAAACGTTTATATTGTAAAAACATTTTTTTCATATAAGACATATCAATCCTGGCATTGTTTATGTTTCGTTTTGGTTTCTTTATTCTTTCATTTTAATAGTACAAGTACAAGTTAGCATTTGTATTTCTACCACAGCCATTTTATGACTTTCAGCAAAATACTCCGCAAACATAACTTTCAAAATTCCAGTAACTGATTCTCATTTATTCTTCACTTATTTATATGTGTATATATATATATATATATATATATATATGGCTACTGGCTACTGTACTGTCTTGCTCTGTTCTTTCATAACCTAGCTATTTAACGGTATTCTACTGTATCCTGCTTCCCTCTATTTAAATGTACCATGTTCTACTGTACCCCATTACACTCCATTGTACTGTATCCTACTCTATATTATCATAATCTGCTTTATTTTCTACTGTACTCTGCCATACTGTGAATAAATACTGCCATTTCACGTTTTCTTCTCTACTCATACTTTATTTGGATACCTTGCTGTACTCTTATATCACATCTGCTTTTCTCTGCTCAGGTGATGGCCCAGGAGGTGAAGAAGGAGACTCCCCTGCAGTTCAAGCTGAGGGCCAAGTTTTACCCGGAGGACGTGGCCGAGGAGCTGATCCAGGAAGTCACCCGGAGGCTCTTCTACCTTCAGGTGAAGGAGGACGTTCTGGGGGAGGAAATCTACTGCCCTCCAGAGACCGCTGTGCTGCTGGCCTCTTATGCTGTCCAGGCCAAGTATGGAGAGCAGGACAAGTCAGCGCATCAACCAGGTTACCTGTCCTCTGAGCGCCTGCTGCCCAAGAGGTGAGTGGGAGTTGGTAGGAGAATGTATGTTGTAGCTGGTGGTCATTTCTCTGGTATTTACTTTACTGCCCGAGATCACCTGTTGAACAGAATCATTTCAATCCCTGAAAGTGCAATGAATGCAGCGGAGAATACACAAACACAATTGGAGTAGAAAGAGAAAACACTGTTAATCACACAGCTAAAAACAATCAATCGCTATAAGCTTAAACACTGCGTGGAATTGGTAATACATGTATTTAATAATATAGATATTCAAGAAACACACAAGGTAAAAAGTGATGAAGCCGTTCAAAAGCACAAAAAAATGACCCAGGAAGAGATAGGAAGATAGATAGCAGAGGGGATAGAGGAAAAGGTCAACGGCATTCCAATAAAAGATTGATGAAAAGAATAACTGAACTTGTACCCAGAAGAAAACAACTGTATTTAAAGGGAATGAATAATGATAAATCTTAGTTTTCTGCACGCCATGAGACACATTGCACTGTTTTGGAAACGGGCCAAGCATTAATTATGTAAACAGTGGGCGAGTCATATGCTACTAAGTTTTCTGTTATAAAAGGTTAGTCGTATATTTAAGGGCAAACAGGATATGTTTGATATGTTTATAGCTTGTGTGATAGATGATGAAGAAGAGGATTGTATGCTCCTTGGTGTAAAACCTGTGGAATGTTTTGTATGAGCTCTCCGTACAGTACAGTAACTATGTGAAATTAGTTCATGAAATAGTATTTCATGATTTATTTTCCATTTAGATATGTTCTATTAGGGAGCACCAGTGCATGAAAGGACTGTTTTATGTCCGAGCAGCAACTTGTTTCATGTGTTTTTAAAGGACAATTCCGCCGCAAAACGAACCTAGGGGTTAATAACAGATGTGTACCCATTCGATCGCTCTCTGGGACATGTTTTCACGCTAATCGAATTAGGGCTGCAACTAACGATTATTTTCATAGTCGATTAATCTGTTGATGATTTTCTCGATTAATCGATTAGTTGTTTGGTCTATAAAATGTCAGAAAATGGTGAAAAATGTGGATCAGTGTTTCCCAAACGCCCAAGATGACATCCCTCATGTCTTGTTTTGTCCACAACTCAAAGATATTTAGTTTACTGTCACAGAGGAGAGAAAAAAGAAAAAAAATATTATAAAAAAATATTCACATTTTAGAAGCTGGAATCAAAGAATTTTTACTTTTGTCTTAAAAAAATTACTCAAACTGACTAATCGATTATCAAAATAGTTGGCGATTAATTTAAAAATTGACAACTAATCGATTAATCTTTGCAGCTCTAAATCGAATTTGTTTGTAAGCTAGCGCGGACCGCTGATTAGCTTACAACGCTAGTATTCGGGGCACAGGGAAAGTAAAAACAAATCGCTATTTATACCACTGAAAATGCTCAAAATATCACCACACTTCCAACAGTAGCATAATGAGGGTCCCTAAATGTTAAGTGAAGCATTGAGAACTTTGTAAGTGTACAGTTTATTAAAAAGATAGATTATAAAGACTGTACCGCTCATGTATACAGGCGACCGCCGTCTTGGGAGCTACTGTCTTTCTAAACTATCTTTTTCTGTACACTTACAATGTTGTACAATTGTCCTTTAAGTGCCTACATATGTGCTTTGCTTTGATTTTTGTATTTCTGTGTGGCCAAAGAATGAAAAAATATATTGTTCAAACTGACTTGAAAAGGGTTAACCAACAAAGAGGAAGAACTTTACCATTAACTACCCTCTATCAAGATGGGACTTGTGTGCATCAAGGAAAGTTACTTTCAATAAAGTGGAAAATGAAAATCATTCAACCATAATAGCTCCCTCAATGACTCAATTATGAACCTGTGTACTATTGCATACTCACAATCGCCAACAGGAGATATAACAGGATAGGAAAGCAGCATGTGTTTGATTTAGATGTGTAGGTATGGAGTACACAGACTGTTTCCATTTTCCCCACTGGGTTGCTGATAACTGGTCTCTCCCATCAGAGTGCTGGAACAACACAAGCTGTCCAAGGAGCAGTGGGAGGAGAGGATCTTGGTCTGGCACGAGGAGCACCGATCAATGCTGAAGTAAGTGATGAATACTAATTACACTACACTAATTCATAGGCAATAAAACAGTCTGAACACTGAGCTGTGCTACCTAACTTTAGATATTGTGATTTAACTGACATCACTGAGTCAGGCTGCCATACTTTATGACTCCTCTCTACTAATATTACACTACTGTCAACATTTATTTCATTTAATCTCAAAAAGTTTACTGTGTCATTATCCTGTAATTGCCACATAAGTTAAGTCATCTGGCTTTAAAGCACCTCTACGATTTGATTGAACATTTTACAGAATTCAAATGGATTTGATTTATTTCACTTTATTGTTTATTAAAGAAGAACAATACACATTCATTTATTGCACTAGATATATTTAAGTGTACATTTTATCTGCAGTCTCTGGGTGGAGGCAAATTCAATTCAATTTTATTTATAGTATCAAATCATAACAAAGAGTTATCTCAAGACACTTTACAGATAGAGTAGGTCTAGACCACACTCTATAATTTACAAAGACCCAAGAATTCTAGTAATTCCCCCAAGAGCAAGCATGTAGTGCGACAGTGGCGAGGAAAAACTTCCTTTTAGGAAGACAATAAAGATAATGGAACAGTGACTAGAAATAGTAGTTGTAGTAGTTCATGGCATATCAGGGCACTGCAGGGCATTACAGGGTGTAGCAGGGTACTGCAGAGCGTAGCAGGATGTAGCAGTGCATAGCAGGGTGCGGAGCAGGACCACGGCGACAGCTGCAACCATGATTTAGTTGCCATCCTAATCCAAGGAAAACTGCTGGGCGAAAGAAACATAAGGATTCTGGGAAATAAGCTCCCCAACAAGCATTTCTGGGACATGGATGCACACAGATGGAAAGAGAGAGGAAAGAGGAGCTCAGTGTGTGTGCAAACAGTGATGTGCAGGTTGACTTAGTAATAGATGTAACAATAACAGAGAATTTAGTGAACCAGAACATTGCAAGTACGTAGGAATCCAGTATTGAATAAATATACTGAATGTGAACCTTTGTGAATCCCTTGACGGATCGATTTAGCTTTAGCCTTAGACATTTGTAAATATCACAGGGTTAATATTTAACAACAAAGACTGGCATGCAAAGAAATACAAATCTAAATTTCCTGGTGTATTAAGTGTTTGCTATTTCACTAAATAACTATGTTGTCATACACTATATCTTGTAAATGTCACTTTGCAAGTAAAAAAAAAAAAAAGAGAAGATGACAGATTCAATAATACATTTGTTATACATAAGTTTGTGTATTTTACCAACTTGGAATAAGAATTAAATGGAGCAGGTTATGGGAAGCCGTCTGAAAAGCTCTTCTGTCTCACCTATTTGAGTAAAAGATAAATGTATTAATTGAATAGGAAATTATATCATAAACTGGTGAAATCTGTGTGTATTTTTTCATGTCAACCTGAACAGGGAAGAGGCGATGATTGAGTACCTGAAGATCGCTCAGGACCTGGAAATGTACGGCGTCAACTACTTTGAGATCAAGAACAAGAAGGGCTCGGACCTGTGGCTGGGAGTCGACGCTCTGGGACTGAACATCTATGAGAAGGAGGACAGGTAAGTCCGGTACGGTTATACCGTACAGTACTTACTATATGAGCCTATCTCCTAACATGATACGTGTAGTGTTTATTGATTTGATGACATCCAGTTGTAGACAGAGGGAGGGTGTAACACATGAGCAGCCATCGACCCCTGCTACCTTCCCTTCCAGTCGGTCAAGTTTTAAAGAACACAGTTGACCGCGTGGCTGCTGTTTTTAAGGGGCCATTGACCTAATTCTCTTGATTCCACTACAACTTGAACACTGGCATGTTGCTTAGATACCACGTGTCAGTATGTTCAATGCAAAGAGTTTTCTGTCTGTTATTATTCTATAAAAACAAAGCTCCACTTTTTTTTTTAAACATAACTGTTAGAGTTTGTCTGATCACCCATTTGTCTCCCATCTGTCCGCCAGGCTGACTCCAAAGATTGGATTCCCCTGGAGTGAAATTAGAAACATTTCTTTCAGCGATAAGAAATTCACCATCAAGCCTATAGATAAGAAAGCTCCTGTAAGTATTTCACACGACTCTTACTCTCTCCCCGCATCGTGAGCATCTCACGTGTATGTAAATGTGTTGGATGCATGTTTGCAGAAAAAGAATGGGGATTAAAGTTGTACAAATCTTATTGAAAATGCACATATGCAAAGTTTTCAGTTATACTTGTAAGTACCTTTTTAGGGTCTTTTTAGACTTCTGACATACTTAAAGTGTATTGATGTGGATAAATATAAAATACTACTAACAAAATAATAACTGCAAAGTTATTTCAAATACCTTTCTCTTTCACAATCATATCCTTGATATAAACGAAATTAAACATACACCTTGAGGAACCTTTTTGCCAAATACATGTGGAAGAAATTCTGATTTAAACATTTTGTTTAGAGGTTAAAAAATATAAAATGTAACCGCAAGTATAGCTGACAAACTTTGGATGTAGCCTAAGCAGCTCAATGCTTTTTCGGAAACCTATGAAACCAAACCAAACTGCCCCAGACTTGATGTTTGCTTTTTCTCAAGGATTTCGTCTTCTACGCTCCACGACTGCGAGTCAACAAGCGCATCCTGCAGCTGTGCATGGGCAACCATGACCTGTACATGCGCCGCCGCAAGACAGACACCATCGAGGTTCAGCAGATGAAGGCTCAGGCCAAAGAGGAGAGGTTGCAGAAAAAGATGGAGAGGTAGGGGGAAGGGCTATCAAAATAAATAAAAAAGTCCCACATGTTATTGTAATAGTCTTTAAGCATTAGGATTTGAATTCAGGCTGTGATTAATATGTGTGATCACTTTTTGGTCCATGTGTTCTGCAGGGATCAGCTGGAGAGTGAGAAGAAGAAGAGGGAGACCATGGAGAGAGAGAAGGAGCAGATGGAGAGAGAAAAGCAGGATTTGATGATGAAGCTCCACCAGTTTGAAGAGACAACCAAGAGAGCAGAGAGAGGTGTGACAGAGACACTTACCTCTGACTCATTACAGACCATACTGGTCATATTGTGAGATAGAAAAAAAACAACACAAGTAAATCATCTGTGTAATCGATCTATCATTTCAAACTTAAACACGTAGCATGGCTTTACTGCCCTCTTCTGTTTATGTGCTTGAAATACAGCTCAGTATTTACAAAAGGCAGGATTGTATTTCCTTACAAATAATCGAGCCAGGGTCAGAGATTAACAGGGCCATCAAGTCTTTTAAAGTTCCCGAAATCTGCATCAGATGGCTTCTTAACAATTTGTTATGTTTAAGGTTGCAATCAGGCATGGCTGCGATTAGTGCAGGGTCGTGCGGCAGTGTAGGAGTGTCACTTAAATTGCCCAGTTGTGTGGTCAATGTGTTCCCCATGGTCCTCGACAGATTTAAAGGTCCCATAGCATGAAAATGTCACTTTATGAGTTTTTTTTACCATTAATATGAGTTCCCCCAGCCTGCCTATTGTGCTAGAAATGGCGATAGGTGTAAACCAAGCCCTGGGTATCCTGTTCGCAAATTTTTTTTTTTTTTGCAGGATGGTAGGGGAAGAACCTGCCCTACTCTCCCTCTGAATGGCTAGTACTTGTTGCCTGCTCTGGTGGGATTGGTTATGTTTAGGCAAGAGGAGTGGGATTGGTTATGGTTAGGGTAAGAATGTCAGGGTTAGCCAATCATGGATGAGTTCCCTAATAAATATTCATCAGACTTCCCCTACCATCCTGCAAAAAAAAAAACTTGCATCCTGCTCTGCCTTTGAGAAAATGAAAGCTTAGATGGGCCGATCTAGAATCTTCCCTTTATGACGTCATAAGGGGAAAGGTTACCTCCCCTTTCTCTGCTTTGCCCGCCCAGAGAATTTGGCCCGCCCATGAGAAAGAGAGAGACATCATGGCTTGCAAACAAGCAAAGTGGCAGTTGGTCAAGGCCACACCCCCACCTTCCACCTTGCCCCCCCCCTCTCTCCTCCTCAATAGCATTTAAAGCTACAGACACAGAAATGGCACATCCTAAGGAAAGCTCATTGTGGGACTGGCTCTAGTGGCTGTAATTCTGCACCAAGGCTGAATTTCGGGAAAGAGACTTCAGATACAGTATTAGGGGACCACTAAGGTCTATATAAAAGAGACTTCAGATACAGTATTAGGGGACCACTAAGGCCTATATAAAAGAGACTTCAGATACAGTATTAGGGGACCACTAAGGCCTATATAAAAGAGACTTCAGATACAGTATTAGGGGACTACTAAGGTCTATATAAAAGAGACTTCAGATACAGTATTAGGGGACCACTAAGGTCTATATAAAAGAGACTTCAGATACAGTATTAGGGGACCACTAAGGTCTATATAAAAGAGACTTCAGATACAGTATTAGGGGACCACTAAGGTCTATATAAAAGAGACTTCAGATACAGTATTAGGGGACCACTAAGGCCTATATAAAAGAGACTTCAGATACAGTATTAGGGGACCACTAAGGTCTATATAAAAGAGACTTCAGATACAGTATTAGGGGACCACTAAGGCCTATATAAAAGAGACTTCAGATACAGTATTAGGGGACCACTGAGGTCTATATAAAAGAGACTTCAGATACAGTATTAGGGGACCACTAAGGACTATATAAAAGAGACTTCAGATACAGTATTAGGGGACCACTAAGGCCTATATAAAAGCATCCAAAAAGCAGCATGCCATAGGACCTTTAAAATAAAACATTAACTTTCAATAACTAGCCAGGATTTAAGGCCTATAATTGTGGTGGGTTTTAAACTTGTGCACAGGTCAAATTAAGTCACTACACGTTTTACACTCCATTGGGTTTTGTCTGATCACCAGTTACGTGATCGGCCACCACAGTGTGACAACGGGTTGCGTTTCTGTAAAAGTTAATACCGTTTCGACTTTTCTCCACAGTATATTTTTTCCGCAGCCCCTGCAGTCCACCATAGCCTAAACTCACTGCCATTCAGATGAATGGGAGGACTGGCGTCTAATAATGATTGTGGCTGATTTCTGGGCAATATACATTTTGATACAATTGAGTGTTTTTATAAAACAAATGAGAATGCAGCTTCCTGCACTAGAAAATGGTGGCAGCATGCATTCAGCAGACAAAGAAAAAAATGCTCTTTCTGCAAAGGAAAAACAGTCACAGGCTACAAGATGGTCTGATTTTGGAAAACACTTTTGCTCATATGCTTTAAATCAGTGGTTCCCAACCTACAGTAGGTGTCCCAAAAGAGGTACCTAAAAACCTGAAAGGGTCCCCAAATTATTAAAAAATATAATATAATGTTTGTTTTATGACTTTTTGATACATTTTTGGCTTTTTTTCTTGTGAGATATACACACATATTTGACCTCCTTATGGCTCTAACATTCTTTAAAATGTAACAACCTGAGAAGAAAGAAATCCCTCACTGCTCACAACTCTTATCATGAAGTAGACCCTGCTTTAATTTAAGGTTCCATAAAGGCCTGTCACACCAACCCGATTATCGGCCGTCGGACAGTCTGGTGAGGTCAGTGACTCGAGTCTGTTTGGTGTGTTCTGTGCCGTCTTCAATCGGAGGAGCCGTCGGCCTTCATTTGGGCCGATTTGACTTGTTGAATTGGCCAGTGGGCAGTCGGACTCAATGACCAATCTGATTGGTGGAGCGCTAACCCGGAAATGACGAGCGGGATGAGCGTGACGAACGCCTCTCAAAATCTGACGAAAATCTTTTAAACTGACCTTTGTCTGAAATGAAGACCGATTCAGCAACTGTACGGCCTATTTCTCGCTTAAAATGTTTTCAGGAACACGTTTCGGTGAACTATTTTCGTAAAATATGAGATCGTATTCCGAACGAAGCCACCATTATGCCCGGTTGTAAAATCCGGGAGCAGCCAGACCCATGTGACGCGTTTCTCCAATCAGCTGCCGGTTTTCATTTTTTGGGCAACAATACAGATTAGGGCTGTCTGCTGTTATGGAGACATATTGCGTCTCACGCACGAGCAGAACGTACGCTCAAGTCAGCGTCGCTTTGGTGTGTTCCGAGGCACTTTTTTGACCAACTCAGGGAGGCAGTCAGTCCGATTGCCTTTTTTGCCGACAGTCGGCCGTCGGGTTGGTGTGTCAGAGCCTTAAGTCAAAAAGGTCAGGAACCACTGCCTTATGCAATACATATGTATTATTTTACAAATTTATAATTGTTCCAGAATGCAGCAAAAATCCGACTAGGGAATTTTTCTGCCTGTAAAATACATGATAGATTAGTCTGGTGTTTCACTGACTTTGTCCTGCAGATCTTCAGGAGCAGCTGGACAGGGCCATGAGGCTGGAGGAGGAGAGGAGGAGGGTGGAGCAGGAGGCGGCCCGGCTGGAGGCTGAGAGGATGGAGGCCATAATAGCCAAGGAGGAGCTGGCCAGGCAAGCTGAGGACCAGCTGAAGAGCCAGGAGCATCTGGTGAGTCCACGGTCCAAGAAGTACTCAAATCCCTTCACGTGAGAAAAAGTCGTGATGGGAAAAAAAAACACTCATTACACATAAACCTCCTACATTCGGATAAACGCATATTAACTGTTTTGATTGCCGTTTGAACTAATACATCCTTTAGTGTGGGGGGATTTTCCTGCTTTCCTGGGATTTAGTTCCTCTTACAGCGTGAGAACATTCCCTTTGACTCGTTCTCACTTTAAAGCTCTTTAGAAAATATAAAATATTCATTATGTTATTGAGCTAAAACAAGGCCACTTTTATGTTTTCATGACATTTTATAAGCTTACCGGAAGTTAGATGTGAAGTCTGAATTTCTAAAGTTGGTAGTGACTACAGCTTTCAGGTAAATGTACTGGAATTAGAAGTACTACAATAATGTATCACTTCATGTTTTAACTATTATTAAATAAATGGGGAATTCTAGTCGTCCATCCATTCATAAAACGACACAGTGTCCAGATAAATGAGGTTGCCGAGGTAATCGGCAGTCTATTTTTGGTTTTTTTTTAACGACACGGTCGGTTTGTGCCTCCCCATGCAGACCGCAGAGCTGGCCGAGTACAGCGCCAGGATCACTCTGTTGGAGGAGGCCAAGAAAGAAAAGGAGGAAGAGGCTGAGTCATGGCACAGCAAGGTGAGGTTCCAACACGCCAGCGATCAAAGGATGTACCTGCACGGGCTCCTTCAAGTCTCAAAGATCACCAGGAAAATGTCAGAACATACTGTATTTCCTACTCGTCACCTTTTTAGTTGGTTGTATTTTCTGTGATCACAAGTCTCTTTTTTTATATGAACTGTGTGCATGTTTTTCTTTATCTTGTGCATTTTATCTCTTACAATAGTACAAAAAAAAGCCATTAGATTTTTTTCACCAGCTATCTGGGATTAATTAGAGACTGGAGCATTTATAAGCATTTATAAGCAGTAACACACATGTTTTTGTACACAGATATAAGTGTTAATTTGTGTGTTTCCCCTCCTGTGCGCATGACAATCTAGTAAAACAGAGTTGTAATAAATAGAATAAATATAAGAAAATAAGTCTTCTTAGGATAAGTTATAATTGCTGATAAATACTGTACATTAATAATAGCTGCAAACAATTGGATTATAGTGTGTTATACATATTCTATGTTTATATAGTGCTTATAAATGAATCAAAAAGCGGGACTTAAAGTTAAAGTGTTACCTTAAATTGAGTCCTGTTGTGGACAAAACTGGCCAAAGAGCAGTTCAAAGATCAGCAGAGATCTCTGGGAACTTACATACATGATACTGACTAACCCATCAATAATAGTTTGATGCCCGTCACACTCACAGTATTCTAAAGGGAAAGTCCCTTAAATTGCTTGTAGTAATGTAAGAAAAATATACATTCATATGAAATCCTTTGCATTGCCCTGCACGTTTCATATTTGCACCTTTTTTATATCTATTTATTCTAATCCTTATCTTTCACACTAAACCCTTGAGCACACCACGTCGCATTCCACCACACATATTGATTAAATAAATCTAACCAACATCTATGAGTGAAAAAGACGAAGACAAGTCCAAGCTGTTATATTTTTAAAGCTAAGTTAAAACCTGAGATCAGAGCCCAGCTCTGCCTGCTTCTTTCATTTGTCCATAGACTGGTCACAGTTCTACTGATACTAAACACATGCCAGTACTTAACAGTCTGTATGTTTAGATTGGATGTTATACTACAGCACAGTAAAAGACACTAATATCCATCGTAGCCTGATTTGCGGAGACCTTTTTTACAGTTTGTTTTGTTCTGTCCCTGTCAAATAAACTAAAGAAACCTCTCCTCTTGGTCCCAGGCTAAGGAAGTGGAGGAGAGTCTGATTAAAACGAAGGAGGAGCTGCACACTGTGATGAGCTCTTCTAACTCAACTCCTCTTAAAATTCCTGCTCCTTCCTCCTCCTCTTCCTCCTCGGATAACGAGAGCGACCACGAGCACAGCGAGGAGAACAGCACCTACAGCGCTGAGCTGCAAACGCAGGGCCTTGGCGACCACCGCCAGGAGGAGGAGCGACTCACCGAGGCCGAGAAGAACGAGCGCCTGCAGAAACAGCTGAAGGTGAGTTCAGGGTCCCAGGGTACTACCCACATAACCACCACCAGCTCATTTCAGCTGGGGTGTGCATAAAAGCATCTTCTTTTTTGACATATTTTTTTGTAGTTTTGCTATCAACCACAGTTTTGGTAAATAGTCCTATACACAGTAGAACTCATATTCCATGTTTTTGCAGTGGATTTAAATTGATTTGTGAAAAGTACATATCATATATATACAAAAAATATATCAAGAAAAAAAACACAATCTACCCCAGATAGGGCTTTGCAATTAATCAAAGCTACAATTATGATTACGATTTCGGCTCCTAATGATCACAAAGACAGATTAATCGAGAGAAAAGAAAACGCTTTGCAAGTAAAAAAAAAAGTTCAAACGGCAAAAGTATTAAGGGAAGTTTCACAGTTCAAGGTGTTTTTACTGGGGTTCAATAATTTCAACATCTTTCCAAAAGACAATGAGTAATCGTGTTGAATAATCCTGATTTCAATATTGACCAAATAATAATCGTGGTTATGATTTTTTCCATCATGGAGCAGCTATGGTAGACCCGACATAATGAAATACTTCAGCCCTGGTCAATTCTCAGTTTGGGGAGTGATAGAAATAGTGATTTGAGGGTATTAGAGGAAACTGATTGTAAAGCCGTACAACAAGCTGCTGTAACTGGGGATTATGTCGGTTTTACAGCTCAAAGCCTGGAGATCCCCTCCAGACATGTTTATAAAAATACTCCTTTGAATGATAATTTGTGTCTAATATATTTTTTTCCACAAAAAGTTCATATACCTCCATATACTATATAGATTACAATTTCTCTACAATTACATCAACTCCCTGCAAACCGCTGCTCATGCTCCTTACATCCTTACAGTAGCTCCCAAGACGGCAGCCGCCTGTATACGAGAACGCGACTGTCTTTCTAATCTATCTTTTTAATAAACCGTCTGTACGCTTACAAAGTTCTCAATGCTTTGGTGAACATTTAGGGACCCTCATTATGCTATTGTTGAAGTGTGGTGATATTTTGAGCCTTTTTTTTATTTTTGAGCCCGATTTGTTTTTACTTTCCCTGTGCCCCGAATACTAGCGTTGTAAGCTAATCAGCGGTCCGTGCTAGCTTGTTTCAAGCTACAAACACATTCGATTAGCATGAAAACATGTCCCAGAGAACGACAGAGTGGGTACACATCTGTTATTAACCCTTAAGTTCGTTTTGCGCCGGAATTTAATTCTTAATCCTTTAATTCCGGGAAATGAATTACTGATAGAGAAGTAGTTAAAGTAAATGACAGCACACAAAAAGTCTTGTAATGCACTGGAAACAGTTGGAAGAAATGTACCAATTTAAGCATATCTAACATTGGATGCAGTGTAAAACTCCGTCCTTGTGGCTTAATGATTCCCTCCCTCCACAGGACCTGAGCTCAGAGCTGGCAGAAGCGCGGGACGACACCAAGAAGACCCAGAACGATTTGCTACACGCAGAGAACGTCCGAACCGGCCGCGACAAGTACAAGACCCTGCGTCAGATCCGTCAGGGACAAACCAAGCAGAGGATTGATGAGTTTGAGGCCTTGTAGAAAACCTCCGAGACCTGAAGATCTCTCCCAAATACCTCATGAAGGCCCCGTCCAGCAATGCCTTTTAATTAAAGTGTGATGTAATGGCAGCAACACCTGATTTTTAAAGACCCAGAAAAGCACGAAGCTGATCCGTGTAAGAGTACATGAGTTTTATTTTATCCGACCTAACTTTTGCTTGAGAAGCACTTTTTTGTTTAGATTTTTTTTGTAGCACTCAAACATCTCCAATGTGCTGTTTAGTCCCATTAAAACATAGCAGAGAGCTGGTGTATGACATATCTTACGATAAACGATCAAAAAAGTTATTATACGCACGTTTTGTTATTATACCAAAGGGAAGTAGTTCAATTTAGATGTATTTCATGAATGTCTCATATTGCAATCAGTGACTTGTAGAACTGCAACTCATGATTCTTTTTTCTTACAGACACATGCATTGATTATTTTCTTCCATTATTACATCATGTCTTTATGATGCTTGTTTTGTCCAACCAACAGTCCAAAACCCAGACATACTAACATTTATAAAAACATCAATCAAAGACAAACAGCAAATCCTCACATTTGAGAAGCTGAACTTAAAAACGATTAATTGATTATCAAAAATTCATTTTCTGTTGCTCAACTAATTGATGAATCCGTTAACAGTTTCAGCTCCTTCCGCACCTGTTTTCATAGGCATCCAAAAAAACAATGCAATTCATTTAACTAGTTTTATTACGCTTTTAATCTCACACAATGTTCACATGAATTGGTTTTATGATTTTTACATCAGAGATACAAGCAAAACCTTTTAAGATATGTTTGCTTTTACCACACAGGAACATCTAATCCACTATGTTTTTGGCGCTGGATTTATTTAAATCACCTTCTGCTTTCAGTGTTGTCATTAAAGGATCCTTTTTATGTAATTAAAGTTTTTCAGGTAAAATCTAGATCATTTGATTTACTCTAAAATAAGCTATTTTGTATTTTAAAAAATACAAGAAATTGAAGCCGCAGAGCCTGTCCCAATTTATAGCCTCTAGTATGGTTCAAGCTCCAAAAAACACTAGGTCCTATATATCCCATAATGCAACTCTATAGACCCAACCTGCCATCGATATTCAAACTCAGCACCTCCCGTTTATAATGCAAATAGAGCTCAACAGGGACCGTCCACTTTCTTAATGGCTCTGGATCCGGACGTGTTTTTCCCCGTTCAATATCTCCATTGACGTTGCATTTAATGCTTATGTTAAGAGTTTTAAGTCTGAACCCAAGCCAACCAGCTCCGAGATTAATCGTGACCATAAAACATTTGATTTGGCGCAAAATAACATTTTGAAAACAGCAAAAATGGCCAAGGCACAAGACTGTGTACAGAAACTATCATAGACTACAATGGTAGCAGCTCACTCTAGCCGTTCGCGGGTGTGGTAAACACTTCCATGGTAACCATAGACTGTTAATATTAATGGACAGAGCATGTGTGACGTCACCCATTGGTTTGTGGAGATCTGCTATGAGTCGTCGAGTTTGCTGTTACGGGCGCAGCCATCCTGGTTGTGGATGTGACGATTTTAGACGAGAGGGAGGAGTGAGGGAGGAGCCCTTACACTCTACGTTACGTTACACACTTTCACTGGCAATCAAATCATAGCCACGCCCTAAAACACCCCCTGCTTTATCGCCGATTTTAAAATCAACGAGACCATAATTCAAAACATGAACAGCATTCTGTGTTGCAGAAGACTTCAAACTAGCGACTGAGATTATAAAGTTATTATGAAAATGTTTACTGAGGTAATAAATCAAGTGAGAAGTGGGTCACTTTCTCATAGACTTCTACAGAAACCGAACTCCTTTTGCAACCGCACGTGTTGCCCCCTGCTGGAATTCAAATAGAATGCAGGTTTAAGCTCCACCAATCAGAGACGTCGCTGTTACGCTTAGGATTGTGGGTAGTGTGGTGGAACACCATGTTGTGCTATGATGAGACAAAGGAAAAGCTTAGACAACAGCAGTAAACCTGTTTGAGTCGTGACTCACTTGGATCTTTAATCCGACTCTTTAAATGAACTCATGAGTTGCGAGTCTCTAGTATCACTAACTCAGATCAGTTGAGTCCTGCTACAATTCAATCTAAAATGATAACAGTGCTACACACAAACCTCTTGCTGCCAAAAGTCAACTCAGGTGACAGCAAGCAGAGACAGTCCGAGATAACAGGTTATAGGAACTTCCTGCAGAGCCGGGAACATTGCAAGCTCGCAGACCATGGGACTCATGAGCTCTTGAGTCAGTAAGTCAGTCACGCGTTTCAGCCGGCTACGTTGTCATGAGTGGATCTGTAGAGCGAGTGAAGTCTCTCCTCGGGTCAGGGTGAAAAGCAAATCCACAACAAAGGCCATTCTTTCACTTCTGAAATAACAATGTTCTGCACGTAGCCTAGGCCTACTGTAGATTTGGTGTATAAATGTAGTATATTAAAATGCAATTAGGTCGAGCAGGCAGTCCGAAACATTGCAAGCTCGCTAGGAGTTTCCTTGGTGATTTAGCAATACTGACTCAAGTGACCCGCACAACCTGGATCAGTTTAGTGAGTGACTCAGAATAACCCGAATCCTTAAAAGGAATCGAGTTTGCCAGGCATAAACAGCAGATCATTCATAGGTCAGTTGACGAGAATATTCGGCCAGTCTCTAATAACCAAACCTGTTCATGTATAATTATGTTTGTCTCTGTACAGATTCAGGGAATCTAGGCAGCTGCATGATAAGGGAATATTTCATCTCAGGACTGTCTCCTTTTGGAGGTCGGTGGCCCAGCCACACTTTTGCATGCTTCCAAGAAAGAGAGAGAGATAGGCTGAACTAGGCTTTAGCATCTGTGGTTTAGGCGCTTGCAATATCTTTGTTTACCTTAAACGTTCAGCTAAACATAACGCCACCAGCATGACTTTAAATACACCTTCAGGAAAACAGGAACTTCAGAGTTGGGACGGCATTGCACAATAACACATGGTGGTTAAACTCTACTGCCTGCTTAATTGTCTCCTCAATTGAGTGTTCATTAAATGCTCCTGTGTAATACCCTGTTTACACATACATGGTTATTTTGAAAAACTGAGACATTTCCCTTCATTTGTGCCCTTCGTTTACATGCAAATGGAGAATTCACCTCTGAAAATGATTCTTTCTAAAAAACCTCTGGCCAGAGTGGAGATTTTGGAAAACTTGGTTTGCACGTTTGCATGTAAACTGAGACAAACTGAGTTTTAGGCAGCCGAGGAAGTGAGGAAGAGAAGAGAGGAAGTGATTTGTTGCTGTTGTTGCTATTTTCGGGATTCTGATTGGCTAACGTGGGCTCAAGCTTCTTGTTACACCTACAGGTTTGGCATGCTCTTGACGGCATTGACAGCATATATACACGGGTACATGGAAACGAAGACTTTTCTGAAAACTGACAGCTGTGCACGATGTTATTTTTGAAAACGGAGAGGTTGAAATGTCCGTTTATGAAAATAGCCGGCCACGTGTAAACGTAGTATAAGTCTCCCGACCCTTTTTCACGGATGTGAAATGAGTTAGTAGTGTAGTATTTCTCCATAACATCGCGAATAAAACATATATTTCTTCAAATAAGGTTGATTTCATACGGACACTTTCGTTGCACAAGCTCGTAAATCTACCTGGCATGGTTTAGACATTATGGCTAATCAAAATCCTTATGGGAAAACAAATGGGATTTTTACTTCCGGAACCACACTTTTGAGCTCTATAAATGTGTAGTCTCAAATCTAGATAACCCTAATGACATCACTATGACATCATCAGGGTCATTGATAAAAGGCTCTTCCATAGACACAGAAGACATTATAGCTACAACTTCATGTGTAAAATTGGCGGAGTTATCCTTTAAACCAGCATTGCCAGTTTTTTTATTTTAGACAGGAGAAAAACTAAAGACTCTGATATTAAATGATATGTAAATATTGTCCTCTTCCATGCCATAAAATAATTAAACCATACATTGTGCTTCTTTATGTTTTTAAATAACCACACTCCTTTATTTTCTATATCAGTTTGTCCAAAGTTGTGTGTCTGAGCTGAAGAATCCTGCTTAACCTGAAAAGGATGTGCTTTTTAATGTTTACTCACGGAAAACGATGCTTATCATTAGGTTGCTAGACAACTTGTGAAGCCAGTAGAGCCAGTCTGTTTAAATAAACGACTATGCAAATATTGTATCTGGGAATGAACACATGGATCATACACCTGGTTACAGTTCCCGACGTTAGTTGGAGCCTCTGCTTGAGGAGTGTGTCAGCTTCTTGAGAAAACTTGTTTATATTGGCTTCAAGTGGGAAAGATGCGCGCGTTTGTGCGCAAAAGCCCACCGGAAAGGAGAGCGCATGATTTCAGCTGCTACTTCTGACAGTCTGTGGGATTGCCCTGCGTTTCTTTTCTGTAGAATCTAAATATAAGCCGGTGACAAATAGTCCAAATACAGTAGCAACCCAACTGTGATGTGGGGGTGGTGCTGAGAGAACAGCTCCGTCTCCAAAAGCCCCCCCCCGCCCCTCCGTTGGATCCGGAGTGCGTCAGGAGAAGGTCGCAGAAGAGTCTCAGCTCCCCACCTGCACATAGAGCATTTCTCCCTTTTCTTATCATGAAGAGACAAAACGCCAGGACTCTCGCCCTCATCATCAGCATCCTCACCTACCTGGTGGTCGGGGCGGCCGTCTTCGAGACTCTGGAGTCCAAGCAGGAGAAGAGTCACAAGAGGAAGCTCGACGCCAGAAAGTACGAACTCATGCGCAAATACAACTTGACCAAAGAGAACTTCGAGGAGCTGGAGCACGTCGTCTTACAGCTCAAACCTCACAAAGCAGGAATCCAGTGGAAATTCTCTGGGTCCTTTTACTTCGCCATCACTGTGATTACGACAATAGGTGAGCGCAAGTTTCTTAATCAGTACATTAACAGCTCTTAATGGAAGCCATTGCATTTAGAGATGCTCTGTAGGCAGGTATTGTAGAAAGATCATTTCCTCTTTGACGGGGTGTCTCACTGCTGTCAAAGGTAGACCACCTACTGGGTTGTTTCTTCTTGTGTACAATCTATACTTTTTTATACAGTTTCTTTATTTAAAAAAAAAGATGTATTGCAAAACATGTGTACCACATACTCACACAGGCCTACATTTTGGGCACAAAGATGGTGCCAAGAAATTACATCTCCTTGCTCCGTTTGTGTGACATGAACCAATCAGTGGTGTAGTCTAACGTATTGTAGTGGGTGTACTGTATATTGGCCAGAATCTGCCTTTTGTTTTTTGTTTTGGGGGGGGGGGGGGCATATCATAGTGGTGGGTCTGGTTGTCCTCCCCCAGGGAAGTTTTAAGCATCACTGACTTCATTTCATGTATTCGGATACACTTTTATGCACCAATTTACTGTGGAAATACCTTTATTTAGCCTATGTGAAGAAAAAAAACACAGATGACAATTCAAAATATATCAAAAATATAATGGAAAGTATGTTGTTGCGTGTTCATTGGGAATTATTAAGTGGGTGTATGGAAATCCTGCAGCTTTCTTAGTGGGTATACTGCGTATACCTGCGTCTCACATACTACACTACACCACTGGAACCAATATTTCGTCTACATGTCCAAATTGATGTTATTATTTTCCAATTTCAAATATTTTCCTTGTTGTCCTAAAAGGAGGAGAGATGGGATTTCAAGCTTTCTGGATAGGAAACAGAAGCAGGTCACAAATATTTTTCTCGTGCAGCAAACAGAATATTTTTTCATCCAGATGGTTAAAGGAGTCTTTGAGGATTTTGGGAAATTCAAACGCTTAGCTCTGTGACTCGAATGGTAATAACATGAGAGGCACAAACTGAGGCTAAATTACCCCCATGTGAGGTAAACCAACAACCCTAATACATGTTTGACTAGCAACTGAAAAATGTGTTTTTCACGTTTCCACATCCATGTAACGGTTAAAACATGTCTGTAGATTGTATCTCCTTACATGAATGTCTAAATCCTGTTTTAAAGACCTGTCCACAATGATTACGTCTCATTAAGTTATTGTTTTGGATTAGTTTTACTTATTTAATGTGGTTTTAGACAGCTCTTTGGTTGCCTAAAGGTGCCTGTTAGCCTGTTTCTAGGATGACTGTATTACAAATTATATTCATGATTTAAGAATCACATTTCTGTTTGATTTTGTGGTATATTTTGTTTAACTTGTCTAATGTTGTGTGTCTGTGTGTGCTTTTTTCACTGCCTTTCTTTACTATGACACCCACGAATAGTAGGTGTCATAGTAAAGAAATAGACTAGAATAATTATATCCCAATGAGGCTTTCCTGGTTAAATAAATACATTAAAAAGTACCAGGAATCTAATTCTAGTGGGACAAAGACAAAATTCCTTCATTTCTTGTTATTTTGGCTTTAAAACAGTCAAATCTGAGAATACTGACTCCAAAAATATTTTAGAACCCACTTTAAAATGTAACTTGTGTGTAATTGGATAATGGAAACAACTTGTCACGTCGCTAACAACCCAACAAGAAAGAAGAAAGAAAGTTGGACGCCCGGGCAGCTCAGTTGGTAGAGCATGCGCCCATATAAAGAGGTTTATTCCTCGATTTTAGAGGCTCCGGCTGGTTTCCTGCATGTCTTCCCCCTCTCTCTCCCCTTTCATTTTGTCCTCGTGATTAAAGGCAAAAATACCCCCAAAAAATTATCTTAAAAGAAAAAAGAACGAAAGTGAATTTAGAAGAAGAAAGTGATTTATTTCCAGTGTGTCAAACGTCTCAGCTGACAACAACGTGGGAGTTATAACTAAATAGCTGTTAATTCACAACATTGTTAACTGTTAATTCATTTACATTTCATCAATGTACACTGGCTCCCTGTGCACTACCATATTGAATTTAAGACCCTCCTCATCACCTACAAAGCACTCCATAATCTCGCACCCAGCTACATTACTGACCCCCTACCAGGCTATGTCCCTTCTCGCTCCCTCCGCTCTTCCTCGGCTGGCCTCCTGTCACCCCCACATTCCGCCTCTCCACCATGGGGGCCAGGGCCTTCAGCTGTTCTGCACCAAGACTCTGGAATGCCCTCCCCTCTCACATTCGACATGCAGACAGTCAATTCATTTAAAAAAATGTTAAAGACGGACTCCTCAGAAGAGATACGTCTCTAAAGCCATTCCTACTCCCTATTGCACGTTCTGTCAACCTGAACAAACTGGAACTTTCTTGCACGTGGTCTGGGAGTGTGCACAGGTGCATGAGTTCTGGAATAAAACAACATCAATACTATCTGATGTGATAGGATGTCGAATTCCTACTGACCCGATTGTCTTGTTACTTAATGACGACTCTAAATTACACCTGCTTGGGAGACAGAGGAAAATTTGCTGGATCAACTGCAACCAAAAAAAAATGATAGCTCAACGCTGGCTCCCTCCCCCCACTCGCTTTGTATAAAACAGTGGTTGGTGTATTTTCTAGACATAGTTATGCTTGAGCTCTCTACAGCAAGGATTAACAAAGCCAAATCATCAACTATAGACCTATGGGAAAGCGCAGCAGCACAAATATCAGACCTAATGACCTCAGCGCCACAAGAACTAGAGGAGAGTGACTAGTTTTCCTCGAGACCGCAGAGGGTGGGGGGTGGGAGAGGGTTTTTGTTCTTGTTCAATTTGTGTTTCTCTGTTCTGTATGTCTAATGATAAAAAAACAATAAAACATTGATCTTAAAAAAAAAAAAAAAAAAAGAAATGATAAAGACCTACCTTTTTAAGAAAGCTTTTAATCTTTAAGTCTTCATAGTACTGCATTGCCATAGAGACCCTCCCGACACACTTTTTTACTGCTTTTCTGAGATTTCTTATCACTTTTCGGATGTTGTCTATTTTGTTAAATGTATTTCTATGAAGGTAAATGTATTCTATTGTATTTTCTCCTTTTATGCCCTCTTAAACATGTAAGATGTCCTTGTGTATCTAGAAAGGCGTCTGCCAAATAAAATGTATTATTATTATTATTATTATTAAAGTCAAGCTGAAGAGTGTGATTGGGTTTTCCATCAAGGGGAGGATTTAGTGAGACTCTGTGTTGGTTTCCTGTGTCAAGCAACAACCTAATGAAATAATCATTTTATGACAGGAGCTTGATGTGAAACTGCCTCAGTCACAACAACACAGCTTCTCAGACAGCACCCCGTGCACAGTGTCTGAGTCTGTGTAAACCTGTGATGTCTTCTCCTTCAGGTTACGGCCATGCAGCACCCAGCACCGACTCAGGGAAAGTCTTCTGCATGTTCTACGCCCTCCTGGGGATCCCGCTCACCCTGGTCATGTTCCAGAGCCTGGGTGAGCGGATCAACACGTTCGTCCGGTACCTGCTGCACCAAGCCAAGAAGTGCCTGGGAATGCGTCACGCCGAGGTCTCCATGGCAAACATGGTGACGGTGGGCTTCTTCTCTTGCATGAGCACGCTGTGCGTGGGGGCCATGGCGTTCTCCCACTGTGAGGGATGGAGCTTCCTCCACGCCTTTTATTACTGCTTCATCACGCTCACCACCATCGGGTTCGGAGACTACGTGGCTCTGCAGAGGGACGACGCGCTGCAGAACGACCCCCGTTATGTGGCTTTCTGCTTCGTCTACATTCTGACGGGCCTGACGGTGGTCGGAGCCTTCCTGAACCTGGTGGTGCTTCGCTTCCTGACCATGAACACCGAGGACGAGCGAAGGGACGCCAAGCAGAGGGCCCTGACGTCCGTCGGCAAGCCCAGAGGAGAGGTGGCTCATCTGCTACCAATCTCAGCCTCGACCTCTTCCACACCTGTAGCAGACGACTCTACAAAGGCGAAAGATTTAAAAGGTGTCTACACTGAGGTACTGCATTTCCAGACTATATGCTCCTGCTTGTGGTACAGAAGCAAGGAGAAGCTGCGGGGCTCCATACCCACCATGATCCCTCAGGAGCTCACCTTCTCGGATGCCTACATGCAACAGAACAGCAACTGTCCTCACTACGTGGAGCCCGGGTCCACAGGCTGCGTTTGCAGTCCACATCAGTGTTCGAGCATAAGCTCCATAACATCGGGCCTACACATTCTCTCTCCATTCAGGGTGTTTAAGAGACGCAGCTCCGTCTAGCCTTTCAATACAGCAAATTTTAGTACAGCCCAGTGCGTCTGTACTTCCAAGCGGACAACAGATACTTGGCAGTCTTCACAGCAAAAGATATGACTGCAAGTACAGAAGGTGTTTGTGGTGCTAGAATCCCAGTAAACAGTGAGACACGGAAAAGGGAAAAAGCACATAGAATACTGTAAACAGCAAAGTCTTACTCAAATATTTGTTTGAGAAAGTGCCGCAAGCAAGATTTGACTTGAGGTCTTAACAGTAGGAAGTCATCTTGGCCTCATGTACTGCACGCTGCAGTACATGAGGCGTACAGTGCACACAACTGGTAGGTGACAGCAGAGCGGCAGAACAGGTTCACGTCGAGTCAGTTGAGCAACGGCACAATGATATGGCAAGATGAAAAAAAATGAACACCTCTTACACAACAGCTCTGCAGTAAATTCCAATTGAGTGTTTTTGTTAATCTCAGAGGTGCTGATACCACTCAGGGGTTATTTCTTAAAGTTTGTAGAGTTTTTAAGCCCCTGACACACTAAATCATATTTTACTAAAATAGTTCACCGAAACGTGTTTCTGAAGACATTTTAAGTGAGAAATAGGCCATGCAGTTGCTGAATCTGTCTTCATTTCAGATCGACAAAGGTCAGTTTAAAAGATTTTCGTCAGATTTTGAGGGGCTTAGTCACGCTCATCCCGCTCGTCATTTCCGGGTTAGCACTCCACCAATCGGATTGGTCATGGAGTCCGACTGCCCGCCCACCATGTCAGGTCGGCCAAAATGAAGGACAACAGCTCCTCCGACGGACGACGGCACGGAACACACCGAACAGACTCGAGTCACTGACCTCGCCAGACCGACGGCCGACTATCGGTATTTGTGACTGATGCAGCATCAATTCAGACGACTTTCTGGTTTAATTTCAAGGCAGGGTTGGTAAGGTTGAAAAGCTAGCAAGATTTGAAAATAGCATCTCTTCGGGGCTCCAACCCACACACAGACGTGCACGTGCACGAGCACCGCTGTGTCGCTACTTCAGAGGAGAGCGGAGAAATGACCGCAGATTTTTCACGTCTCATTCACCGGGAAGCAAACACCTAATATTATAATATAGAATGTTTAAAACAAACGTGACTACTGTAAGCAATGCGGCGACGACGCGCTTTGAGCTCAGGCTCGTATACGGGAGGGGTAGAGTACGTGCAGCTGGGCAAGGAGGCATTTCATTGGTTCTTTCCAAGCGGACTGCGAGGCAGTGATTGGTGGGCGTTTTTTTTCACAGGATTACAGCAGCTACAGATGACGGATCTTTTTCGCTCCTTTTTCAGAGCCCATAAGTTATTTATTGCTGTTGGTGTGTAAAGACCATTTCAAACAATATATTAAAAAGTCTACATTGAAATTAATTACCAACCCTGTCTGTAAGTTGCCTCATGTTGCCCTAAAACCTTATTTAAACAAATTGTGATGTAAGAACTGCAATAAAACTGACACACACACACACACACACACACACACACACACACACACAAAAACTGACTCATATTCTGTGTACCTGCCTCTGTGATTCTGCCCAAACTGCTGGTGCATCAGTCACAAACGCTGCTGCATTATGTAACTGCACAAGTGGAAAAGTTCAAAAAATCACGATGACATATCCATAACACAGTAAAACTGCATTAACAAAGAAGTACGGCGATCACAAGTAGACACTCACCAGCACTGAAACACACTTCACTGGATTTATTTAAACACTACAAACACACTCTACACTGCTTTAAAAATGACCATCAGGCTGAATCAACAACTCTGACAATCAACAAAAACTGGCCGTTTGGCCATCCTGGTACTCACTGCAAGGTTACTGTACTGTAACGTATTTCTGTTACTTTAATGCTTGGTTACATTAGTGGCCATTTGCCTCTGCTGGGCCCAGAAGTCAGTCCAGAGCAGGTACTTGTCTGCCTGATGGTGTTTCCAATGTGATGCTTCTATCAGTCCTTCAGGAACCAGAGTAGATACACACCAGTCATCCAGGTTCTTGTGAGGTACGCTGTTAAAGGAATAGTTCAAAATTTTTGGAAAATATGCTTCTTCGCCCTGCCAAATGAGAAGCTCAATACCACTTTTATGTCTGTACGCTAAAGCTACAGATTAGAAGTTTGATCATACTCTGTCTTTGTATGGTAAATATGTAACTTGTTAGCTAGTTACCTGGAGCCAGGCAGCTGGTTAGCTTAGCTTAGCTTAACATAAACAATGGAAACAGTGTTAAACAGCTAGCATGGCTCTGTCCAAAGTTAAAAAATATGCCTCACTTATTTACATGTTACCTTGTTCTTTTAGACAGATTTTTTTCCCCTTTGGATAGAGCTAGGCTAGCTGTTTGTCCCCGTTTCCAGTCTTAATGCTAAGCTAAGCTAATTGGCTCCTATCTCAAGGTTCATAGTTAGTATACAGACATGAGAGTGATGTCAATCTTCTTTTCTAACTCTTAGCAATAAAACAAATAAGCATATTTTCCAAAATGTATAACTATTCCTTTAATATAAACCAGAAATTGTCATTGTTTTTAGATGCTCTCTGTTTGTGTGCTGATATAAGACAAGATAAGACATTTTAATTGGTGAGCTTTGGAGGCGCTGGGAGGTATTTTGGGGTGTGAATCTACTATATTTCTCTTCACTCTGCTCTTTTGACCTGATGGACGATGAAGCTTCACAAACTATCAAACAATACACATCAGCTATTCAGACATGAAGTGTGCAGAGCTGTCTAAATCACATCTGGATCAAACTGTAGATGCAAACTATTTTAGGAGCAGTTTGGAGTGGCAGATGGGAGGCGCTTTTCTGTGTTTGGACAATGGATAACAAATCATGGTTGTCAATCACAGATAATCATGCCACAATAGACTCTCTGATTGATAAAAAAGGGAAAAAATCCACCCTCAGATACTATTCTTTGTATTTCTGGGCCTATTTTTGGTGTTTAATGGTGCATTTTTTCTGTAGGCGACATGATGTGACATCACGTTAAGTGTATTTCTGGCAGCTGCAAATGAGATTTCTGACTTATTTTGGTGTCAAATCAGAAAGGAGGAAGGACTTTTCTTCTTTAATTATGAAGGATCTGATCAATGTTTTGTCCACCGCTGATAACCAGCTACTGAGAACACCAGGTTTTTACCTGTTTCTCTTTGGATTGTTGAAAGGCAGTTTAGAAAATGTAGGAAACCCCCCTCAGTGGTAGTAAAGGTGGCAATACAACAATATGAAAATACATCACGACAAGTAAAAGTCCTGCATTCAAAATCTTTCATTGCCCGCGAAATACACTGAAAGCATCAAAAGTAATAGTAATCGTTCTGCAGGAAAATGGTTCCTGTGAGTATTATATTATTATGTGTAAAAATATGAGAATGTTATCACTAATGCATTAGCGCATAAGCAGCATTTTACTGTTGTAGCTGGTCGAGGTGGAGCTAGTTTGAACTACTTTACATACAGTACGGTAGTTTAGTCCAGTGGTTCCAAGCATTAGGTTCAGGTCCCCTCAAAAGGGTCACAACATAAATATGAGGGGAGATGATTAATGGGGCATGAAAAGAAGAAAAAACGTCTCTTTGATGGAAGTGCTAACATATAATATATATATAACTCATATACATCTCAAATGTGACAAAAGGCCTGAACTAGACACTGCTTTTTGGCAAGGGGTCACAAGCTACTTTAGCAATGCATTATATTTTATAAGCTTATGTTTTTAATGCAAAGTTTGAATCAGTAGACTAACTAGTAGCTTAAGCTGCTAGGTAAATGTGATGGATTAATGTATATTATGGAAGTATGGGTTTATATACACTGTGATATGCAGTGTGGGTTATTGCACATTATTTAAATATTGCCCAATAGTGGTGATCATATTCAATGAGTAATAGATATTGGACAATGAGAGTAATGATATTGCACAGTATACAGGTATTGCACAGTAATGGAATTGCACAGTAATTATCAATATAGTACAAGTTACTAGTTATCAATATAGTACTAGTTACAGTTACAGTACTTAAATAAATGAGTTTGATTCCTCCACTGCCACCACCTGAAGAAACAATACACAAGTCGGTTTCCAATGACGGAAATGTGGGCCCTGGAAAATGAGTATGATTTTGTTTAGAATTAAAATATATCGAACATCACAGATTGATGCTATTCTAAATATCTGAAGGTGGATCTTTTCCTTTCGACTTTCCTCCGTTTTGCATTGTGGGGTGAAATAACACTCCAAATAATGGACATGAAAAGAAGTGCCAAATACTATCTGACCCAGGTCTGGCGCCTTGAGAAACTGATCTTGGACTGAACCTTACTGAAATACAAAAGTACTGTTTGCACATGATAATGGATGATGATGCTTTCTGCTTTTGACTTGCTTTTAACAATAAGGGACCCTGAAATCAACAGCCTACTGTATATTTTATGCAAGTACTGTATTAGTTTTAAAGTAGGACTACGTCATGTTGCACAGGCTTAAACAGGTTTCTCTGTTTCTCGCTTGGAAAAGAAAATGCTTTTTAAAAGTACTACTTGAACACACACAGAGTACTTGAAGATTTTGAATAATTGTAGAACTTGTTTTTTTTTTTTTTTAATCTTAACTTGCCAAGGGATGTATGCACAATTGAGACTAGTAATTTGTCTGGCAAGTTCAAAACAATATTGTACTATTTTGCTTAACTATAGAGAAGAACATCCATAGAAAACATT
Source organism: Sander lucioperca (assembly GCF_008315115.2). Lineage (NCBI taxonomy): Eukaryota > Metazoa > Chordata > Actinopteri > Perciformes > Percidae > Sander > Sander lucioperca. The sequence continues at coordinate 7,737,266 of NC_050190.1, read as the reverse complement.
AAAACATGGATATTTTATTCAAAAACAGCCTCTTTTTGAGTTTGAATGTTGTTTTACTGGAAGTCCTGTTCAACGGGCATTTTCTGTATGCAATGTATAATAATTATGTATGATTTCTGTATACAATATACGACAGTATAAGATGTAGTCAAGTGGTTTTACCATCTCCATGCTATTTATAAATCACGCTGTGCTGTGTGAAAAAAGCATGCTGAATGTATAGAAATGACCGTTTGGCCCAGATGGTGTCCCTCTGGGAAGTCTGACTGAAATCCAGTTCCGGACAACCTACAGCAGGTTAGTCACGAGCGCAGTGTATGCCGAGTGTGGCGCGTATCATTATGTCATGGTTTGTAGCAGTACAGTATGTATATTCGTTCATCATGTGGTACATTGAGCAGGGGGTGGACAAAATTAAAAGTTTTAATTAGGACACCAGAACACCACTACAGTTATATTGGGAGAATGTGTTGGGTTAATTGGTAACGCTATACTTTATGGGTGCATCATATCCAAATAATTCCATAAAAAAATGTTCAATAACTTTCCTGGAAAGAACAATGTAATTTGGTCCAAATATAGAGGAAATGGAAACTGGTTCACATTTGTCTACAAGCAAACATAATTCAACATACATGAAGAATAAATAATAAATCATGAGAGTTACCTGGGTTTAAATTGAGCTGTTTTGTGTATGTTTTCTGTGCTTTACAAGGCAGTTATGTTTACTTGAATACCAATCGACAAAATCGATAAGCTCTTAAATGTTTTGTCTTAAATTACAATTTTTTATCAGTGAATTTTAGAGGTACAAAAAGGCAAGACATTGGTAGCTTGAATTGCTGCTACAAGGATACTGTATTGCTTTTGTAATTGTGGTTCTGGTATTTTGTCCACCCCTGTATAACATGTTTGACCTTCCATTTTTTTACACTCGCTATGCCTGGCTTTATTTGCCTTGTAAGTTTTATTTCTGTTGTGTGATATTGTCAGGTTTGGACATCACACATCCAGTTGTTTCTATGTTTGTTTGTGGAGTCCTGATGCTACCTTAGTCCAAAAGAATAAAATACTCTATGTAGAGATTATGCATTATAACAGGGGTTCCCCAACATTTTGGCTTACAACCAAAGAATGATTTGTTTCCCTTGCACATTGAATCATTTTAGACACCTGAAGTTGTAAAATCATTATTATATTAACATGATAGGAAATCAGAAAGAAATATATATATATATATATATATATATATATATATATATATATATATATATATATATATATATATATATATATATATATATATATATATATATATATTTCTGCAATCCCAATTTATGTTGACTTTTTCAGAATAAAATTCTAACCTTTCTTTTCTTTCTTTTAATCATCGTGCAACCCCTCAGATATAATGTATAGACACGTTGTGGGGGACCTGATCCCTAGGTTGGGAACCACTATGACTCCATAACAAGTGAGACAGGAATGAGCATCAGTAGAGTGAATGGAGCTATCCATTTATAACCACAAATCAAAGTGCTGTATGCACCAAGAACAGAATTATTACATCAAAGTGTGAGTTGCTGAGAGTAGAGCCATTAGGACTGTATCTCGTTCAATCGATCAACATTTTCTTGCCACTGCAACATCAAACCAGCTTGTAAGGCCTGGCCTTGTGCCTGTGAATCTGCCTTCAGCCATTAGATGTGCACAGAAAAGCAACAGAAGGAGTATCCATTTGACAAATCCCTGTATTGACCCCCTGTAGCTGGAGCATCTGCTGTTTTCTACTTTGGCCATAGACCTGAGTATCTATGTCAAAGACAGAAATAGTTCCACTGAGAAGGTCAGCGATGGCATTACGTCACTTGGTTTAATCTCTGTTTTTAGAAACATTCTGGGCAGGTTAAAACCGAAGGTGTCTGTCACATATTTATGCCAATTTGTGTGCTAAAGTGCACTTGTGTATTTGTAATGTTGTGTTAATATTTATTTATTTTAATGAATTATACTAAATAAAGCAGAATTAATTACCTATATGTCGGTTTAAGTTCTGGCAAGGCAAATTTCTTTGATAAAGGCCCAAGCAGTAAGACCTTTATTCATCACATAGATCACATGTGTCAAACTCAAGGCCCGTGGGCCAAATCCGGCCCCTTGCAGATTTAGATCCGGCGCGTATATCAATTTGGGTTCACAATAAATTTTGGCCCGCCTAGTTGTGCGCCAAACCAAAAACACAGGAAAGTGTTTTTTAAACTGCAATTACCTGACATTCAAAGCAGAATATGGCAGATTTGCCGACTCGGAGACTCAGAAATTCCCCCAGAAGCAGAGAGTTTTCATATTCAGGCTGTGAAACAGGCTGTTGTTAAAAGAAAAATGTATCTTTGTTTTGCTTGATTTGCTAAATTCTATGATGGCTAAGGAACTCTTTTGATGACTTTTATAGGGCTTCATGTCAACAACAATGCGACAAAAAGCATACAAAAATGACGGAAAAAGCAACAAATTTACAAAAAGGTGACAAATGTCTGAGAAAGCCACAAAAAAGTCGGAACAAAAACAACAAAAATGAGGAAAAAAAGTGCAAAAGCACATCGATAAACTCTACATGTCTGGCCCTTGGTGTGATTCTCTTTTTCCAGTGTGGCCCTTAGTGAAAATGAGTTTGACACCCCTGACATAGATATTTAAAGTGTAAAGAAATACCGATCAATAGCACTCTCATGTCTGTACGCTAAATAGCTAGCAGAAAAATAAGCTTAGCTTTGCTAGATAAGGTAAGCAGAATATCTGGCCAATGTGTTGGGTCATAGATCCACTTGGACGGGGGAAGAGGAAGGAGAGAACATGAGTCATGACGGCGTCCAACCTTATTTTGGCTCAGGTTCAGGCAAGGTCACAAAATAAATATTAGAAATGTCTATGAAACAAAAGCTTGTTTAACAAGAAATAAACACTTTTGTCAAAATGATGATCCAAACACACGTCAAATTGCATTGACATCTACAGTATAGGATCTTCTATTTTGTATCCTCTAGAAAGCGGCCTTGACGTTTTGCGGTACCTGTATGTGCCGTTTATGCGTGCAAAAATGTAGGTTTTTCATGTTGACCCATTAGCAATGTTTGTTTACAATAGAAAACTCCTGTGTCCAGCGCATACAATTTAACGGCGCTGAGCAAACAGGGACGAGGAACAACTGGATTTACGATCTCCTTCATCTAAAATGCATGTTCATATGTCAACGCTTTCACTAACATTAGCTTGGAGAGCTAATTTTTTTTCTGTTGGCCCATAGACTAAAGAAAATGCCAGCACCCAAACTGGCAGTCAGTCCGACCGATGGTGACATGTTGCTGTTCGTAACGCTAGATTGGTTTTATCAAAGAGCTGGCAAAGCAACTCATAGTACAGAAAATAAGCACAGCCAGTGGTGATTCTAGGATCAGACCTTTAGGGGGGGCTCAGCCCCTAATGAGAATGTGACACGGCGAGCCCAGTCTCATGGCAGTTTGTGAAATGGTTACGTTATTAAATCTATTGATTCCTGAACAGGACACGATTATGTCGTTTTTTTTTCGTGTGGTGATTACGAATTTTAATGTATTTAAATGGGAAGCATATTTCGTGATCACAGCACGACAACGGTAGGGAGTAGTATGAAAAGCAGAAAATCCACGTAGCGAGGTTGGTCGGGGTGGTGGATGGCTCAAACAATACAGGACTTTCACCCCGGAGAGCGAGATCGCGTCCGGCGTGTTGCAGTTCCTTTCAGCGTTATTCTCTTCCTAACCACAACCGTCCCGTTGTTGTCGACGTGTCCTTTGTGTGACGGTTCCTTTCCCAGTATCTTCTTTTCCTAACCCCAACCGTCCCGTTGTTGTGGCGTTTCATGTCCCCGTTGTTGCGTGCCACAGTAACCGCGGATCGTGTCCCTGCGCCCGGGGATCGGGCTGTGTGGCCGTCCGTCCCGTTGTTGTCGCTGGCGTGTGGCGTTTAATTTCCCCGTTGTGACCGCGTGTGGCGGTCCGTCCTGTTTTTGTCGCCGACGTGTGGCGTTTATTTTCCCCGTTGTGGCATTTCATTTCCCCGTTGTTGCGTCCCCCAGAGCAGCCCAGTGTCATGGCATTTCGTGAAATGGTCAGGTTTGAAAATCGTGACCTGTACACAAAATAAATGAGAAAATCGTGACCTGTACACGCATCAATAAATAAAAATAACGTGACTATTTCACGAACTGGCGTGAGACCGGGTTGGACACGGATACAGTGCCTTGCAAAAGTTTTTAACCCCCAACCCCTGGGAAATCAGTAATTTCACTGGATAACAATGAATATATGTATTTTTATTATAACAGAGGATAAATGCAAAATATTGAACATATGAAAAAACTAAGAAAGTCCCTTTATGGACTACCAGAATCAAATGAAATGCTAATGAGGTGTAAACAATAAATAAATAAAAAATAAAACTTTCCTTGACTGGGTTACAGATGCATAGCATCAACGACAGCGACACAGGATATTAAACCTGTTTCTTTGGACCTGTAATTGTTTGCCCTCTGTCACTAACAGACAATTATTATTATTATTATTATTATTAAAGTTTTTAGGGGGGCTGAGATGAAATTTAGGGGGGGGGGTTGAGCCCCACTAAAAAGGGTCTAAAATCGCCACTGAGCACAGCAGAGACAGGCAATCCCAGCCCTGTTTTCTTTTTTCAGTATTTCGAGTAAGGCCCCTTTAAGTTATCATAGTCTGAGTTTAGTCCTGTTTAGTTGACCTCTTTTATAGGTCCAGAAATTTGGTTCCATATTTTGTAAATAGTTATTTCATTTTTGGTTGAATAAGAAAAAGAAGGAGAAAATAGTGCTATGGGCAGCCTGTCGAACCGAAGTGCAGAGGCAAGTGGCTGTTGATCGAGCGTCAGTGAACGTAACACGTGAAGGCTCCTGTCACTTTAACGAAAGTTCAATGTCCAAAGAAACTCCGCGAGGAATCCAACATGGAGCTGAAGGAGCTGGCTGTGAACGCGTTAGCCCAGAATAAGAAAGCCGTTCTTCTGGTCGGCGGAGCAGGCCTCGCTGTTCTGGGATTCGGTCTTGGATATAAATACCTGCGAAAGCCAGAAAAAGTTGTCCGTGTAGGCGTAGTGTCGCAGCTCCTCATCCACCCTCTCAAGTCTGGCAAAGCGGTGTCTGTGGCGCTGGCAGAATGCCAGAAAGCCGGATTGAAGTTTGGAGAACTGCAGGATCGGTGAATGTTGAATACAAACATACACACAAACATGAGTTACCAACACGGTCATTAACGGTATTGAGCAGTGGTTGAAAGTGCATTCACTTACAGTTACTGTACAATTCTGAGGTATACATAAAATTGTTCTGAGAGGGAAATATTATACTTTTTACACGACGACTTTTATTGACACTTTAACTCAGGGGTTAAAGTGGGGTTTGTCAGGTGGATCAGAGGGTTATTATCAGTAGGCCTATGTCTCTTTAAGCCTGAGGAGACTGACAAACTGACTGTTTTGCACAATTCTCTGACTGCCATTAAGGACTGGATGGCGAACAGCTTTTTACAGCTCATTGCAGATAAAAACAGGGGTCCTTAATATCGTAGCTTCAGATAACACAGTTGTCAAGGTTGCTCAGTGTTTGGGGTCCTTTTCTCCAGCGGTACAGTCTAAACTCAGAAATCATAACTAGAGCTGGGCGATATGGAGAAAATCAAATATTCCGATATTTTTGACCAAATACCTCGATATCGATATTGTGGCGATATTGTAGGGTTGACAATTGGTGCTTTCACAAAATATGCACACAATGAGATTTTTGATGAATAATCATCAGTTATGTTGATATAATAAATGTGGGTAAAGGCAAATAATGGAACAGCTAGAACAGTTTAGTGTGTTCAGAAAATTAAATCACTCTACTGTAATGCAGCTTTTTAAACCAGTAATAGACAACGCTTGTCTCATATCAGGATATTACGATATCCGAAATTTAAGATGATATCTAGCCTCATATACAGTATCGATATAATATCGATATATTGCCCAGCCCTAATCATAACATATGTATTTTGATCAACATATCAAATCATTAACCCGTACAGGTTTCTTGCAACATATCAAATCATTGACCCATAGGCCTACAGGTTTCTTGCAATTAAGAAACATTGCCAAACTTAAAGCTGTTGTATCACAATCTGAGCGAGAGATGACCAGTCACGGTTTAGATCATCCCTGCTAGACTACTGCTATCCCCTTTCCCTCTGCCTCAGCAAGTCGTCCCTGGACAGTCTGCTACTGGTCTAGACCAGAACGCTGCTGCGAGGCTGTAGAGCAGGTCCAGTAGCAGGACCACTCCCATCGCTCCCATCTTATCCTCTTCACATTGGCTTCCAATTATCAAGTTCAGGATCCATTTGAAGGTTCTTTTTGACATAATAGCCGAGAGCCTTGCATGGCCAGGCACCTGTGTGGGCCTACATCTGAAACTGATTAACATGTCTTTAGTTTCTGACATGTTTGTTTGGAGGAAGGAATATAAAGTCATGGACCATAGGTTTAATGCTGATGCTCCTCTCCTTCAAGAAGACTTACAAACACAGAATCATCCAATACTAAATACTTAATATTTACTGTGTAGTCCCTCATTACTTCACCATTATCGTCAGAGACAGCAGGATTCTTAAAATGTGTAAAATCAGTTTATATCATATTCACATATAGGCTATACATTAACATTCACATCCAGAAGACCTTATTGACCTACTGGTAATTTAAGGATGGAGTCTGGTGTCCGTGCATAGCAAATTGCACAGATTGCTCATTTGCACAAACTGCTTATATTTATCAGATTGCTTATTTACACGCACACACATACAGAGGCTTTCCGATTTATTAGATAGATGTATCACTTTACAGTACGGTACACAGAGGACGGTAAGCACTGTTTAAGTTATTATTAATGAAGGAGTCGTTACTAGTTTTGGGCCGCTCAGCAGCTGGTTCCGAGTTAATCAGCAACACAACGACTCGTGAAAAAAGTGCTCAGTATACTCGATTCACATATTTACGAAGTAATCATAACCTAATGGTTTATTAATATAGCATATCTCGAGCTGTTCTGTAGTAACTCATCATAATGTACTGTAGTCCTCCAATCAGGTATTCAAGAGTTACTCATTAACGAATCATTAATTATTAACATATATCAGACTCATTGTTATAGATTAAAGGTCTTCCCCACCCACTCAGGGGTCTGCGGTAGTTGTGGCTGGTAAGACCTAAAAGGTAAAAGGTCTCTGAACTACACAGCATCTTATCAAATAATCCAAACTATCTGCACCTTAACTGGCTATTTTAAAATGCATTTTGTATTTGAACTCATCCATAATATTCCACTAATCAGTCCTTCCAGAAAAATGCGGCGTTTTTCTGTGATTGTTGCGGGCAATGTGGCACGTTTTCTTAAAAAATGCGATGGAATATGCGGAATATTTATGCAATTTTATGCGATGAAATTGCGGGAACTTGCAAAAATTGCAGGAACTTGCAAAAACTGTGGTTTCATCATGGCTTCATTGCGGGGTTTGCAGCATTTTGATGATGTTCTCATCGCGTAATTACGTCACTTCATAACGTTCCCATGGCAGATGAAATGTGAAATGAGGCCCCGCATAAATATGCGGACTTTGGCTGATTATGCATTGAATTATGCGATTGCATAATCACGTTTTTCTGGAGGGACTGACTAATGTAGGCTAACATGGAACCCCAAAAAAATATTTTTTAATAGTTTTTATTTTGGTGCACAAGATTTGTTCTAAAGGAACTGTTTGTGTTGATTGCAGACACTGGCTGGTGGTGACCGAGGACGGCCACATGGTGACGGGCCGACAGCAGCCTCGCCTGGTGTTGGTGTCTCTGACCTGTGAAGGCGACCGTGTTTGTCTCAACAGCCCCAACATGGAGGAGCTGCGGTTCCCCATCACGCAGCCCGACAACCCCGTCATGGACTGCAGGTTTCACATCAGGGCTTTATTTTGGCACCACAGTCTTCTCTGACTAAATCCACAACTGTTGATTGTACTCGTTTGATGCTTTTGTGTTTCTTTGACAGTCGTCAGTGTAGAGAGACAGGAAACATCTGTCTGTTTGATTAAAGGTTTAACCAAACGGGTCAAGAGCCAAAAAGTTTTGAAAATATTCTTATGACCTGAAGCTTAAAAATATATAGATAGATAGATAGATAGATAGATAGATAGATAGATAGATAGATAGATTGATTGATTGATAGATCTTTATTGTCATTGTATGCGATACAACCAAATTCTGTTGGAGCCATCCTCTCCAAATAGCAGCATAGAGTAAAAAAAAAAAAAAAAAAAAGTATATCATACCTGCAAATTAGTTGCTTTTCGGCGAAAATCGCCGGATTTGAATGAGAAAATGTCATCCACGTGAATCGTGTAGATCCGAAGAGTTTTTATTATCCGTTTTTCAGCCCTTCTGAGTTTGCAGGTATGGTATATATATATATATAGACCAGCACATTCTCACCCGAACACATCTCGCATATACACATTCATTCCATGTTCTCAATAAATAGCTAGAAGTCTATTAAAAATAGCAATTAAAAACAGTAAACACAGTAAAAACAGTAAACACAGCAGTTTGCCCTGAGGGTGTAAGGGATGTGTGTATGTTTTTATGTTTGTGTGTGTATGTTTTTATGTTTGTATGTGTATAAAAATATATATTTTTTAAAGATACGGACAGTTAAAGTCTGCTAACTAAGAAGTTCCATTATTCATAATTCTGTAGATTATTTGTATAAAGGGCACAAAACAGTTATAATTTCCCACAGTGACATCTTCAACATCTGTCCAACCCTAAAAGATTCAGTTTACAATCATATCAAACTCAGAAAAGCAGTGGATCTTCTGCATCTTTGCTTGAAAAAGAACTAAAACTATATCTATATAACTATGATCATATTGTCATCTAAAGACATTGTGTATTACTCCCAAAAAGAAGGCCATAATAGATACTGTAGATGTTGGTGGTAACGCTTGTTTCAAATCATAAATATTTTTTTAATTTTTGGTCAGGTTTACATTGTTTATTTGTCTTTTGCATTATTTCCTTGTACCAACTCTGTTTTTTTAGACTCATGTAGAAATGCTTCTTCTTGTTCTTTGTGCTGCAGAGTGTTTAAAGCTGACATCCAGGGACGGGATTGCGGTGACGAAGCGTCTCGCTGGCTCACTCGTTTTCTGGGTGAAGAGAAAACCTTTCGCCTGGTGCACTTTGAACCCCAGATGAAGGCGAGGAGGCCGGCGGAGGAGTATCCTCTTTTCCCACAATGTGAGGTAAACAGGACTCTGTGCTGGAGTCTGCGTTGCTTTTTATTCCCACATTTTGAGGCGTTAACTGAATGCCTCTACTTAAAGATAAATATTTTTCACCTTGGTGTCAGCTTTACCATAAAGTGTTACTATATTCATAGTCTCGCATTGCCAGACCTTCGTCCACAGCGCTGCGGAGGAGGGTCTGGCGAGTCTATACTGTGGGCCGCAGTCTATGGGCGGAACTCACAGGCGGGGCCAAAACTTTTTGCGCATATGCACCAGGCGAGCAACTCCATTGAACTGAATATGCAGTTAGTCTAAATTCACGACGTTTCACTTCTGGGATTGGTCCGTTGCCACTGGAAATTCCGCTGGATGTCCCTCATTTAGGCCGGATGTCCGTTACCTTCTGCTTTCTTTGTGTTGGCGTTCTAAACTCCGGTGGATTTCTGAGGACTATGGTTAACTGCTCCTCAGATCTTCGCTTAGCACCGCCCAAGACGACTGTGATTGGTTTAAAGACATGCCAATAAATCAGAGCATGTTTTTCTCCCATCCCGGAATGCTGTGTGGACTAGCCAGACCCTCCTACACAGAGCTGTGGAGGAGGGTCTGGCAATGCGAGACTAGTATGTACTTAATATCATACATCCACGGTGTTTACCCTTCTATCCAGCAGGTGGCCTACCCAGATTTTGGACCTGTGATGCTGCTGTCCGAGTCCTCTGTCAAGGATCTCAGCAGCAAGTTGGAGAAGGAGGTCACAGTGGAGCGTTTCCGCCCAAGCATTGTCATAAGTGACTGTGAAGCATTCGATGAGGTGTGTTGTTCACATCTGCAAGTATTGCTCTGATTTCCTTTCCCTGCTGATTCCCCACCATAAAATTACAAAATCAGAAATCTTGGTTACATAAACAAAGAAAAACATATCAAGGCAGTCATGTAAAGATTCGATCCGAAGATAACAGATCCTGTGTGTCTCTACACTACAGCCCATTAGGTTTTGTTTTCCCTCTTGTGAGGGTAAAAAATGATCATTTGTTCCTGTACTTCTGACTAATCCCTCGCCCTTTTCAGTGTGAGCAGCGTGTGCTAATTTTATCTCCAACTCAAAAACCCAACTGCTCGTTTTTTTTAGGATTCGTGGGAAGAGATCCAGATTGGCAGCGTGAGATTGCAGCGTATAATGTCATGTGGACGGTAACACACTTGATGCTTCACACAGATTTTAACCAGAGACAGAATCCCTTTATTTATCAACAACAACAACAAATTAGGCATTATCTTATTAAATATGGGCTAATTAGTATTCATTTCCAGAACAGAAATGTAAACATTGGATAAAGCCAGGTTCAAAATTTTTATTCATTTTGTTGACATATTAGAGTCAAAGGTTTTTAAAGAGGGAATTTTCTTTTAATAGCTCTTTTAATCACTCCATAAATCCGAAAATACTGTCAACAGCTATTGAACAAATCAATTTTCTTCATGTTTTTAGGAATAACATGTTGTATAAGGGTACAAGCGGCCGAAATGGGTTTCCTCAGGAGGGTGGCTGGCGTCTCCCTTAGAGATAGGGTGAGAAGCTCAGTCATCCGCGAGGAGCTCGGAGTAGAGCCGCTGCTCCTTTGCGTCGAAAGGAGCCAGTTGAGGTGGTTTGGATCTGGTAAGGATGCCCCCTGGGCGCCTCCCTAGGGAGGTGTTCCAGGCACGTCCAGCTGGGAGGAGGCCTCAGGGAAGACCCAGGACTAGGTGGAGGGACTATATCTCCAACCTGGCCTGGGAACGCCTCGGGATCCCCCAGTCGGAGCTGGTTAATGTGGCTCGGGAAAGGGAAGTTTGGGGTCCCCTGCTGGAGCTGCTGCCCCCGCCACCCGACCCCGGATAAGCGGACGAAGATGGATGGGATGTTGTATAAATCTGGCTAAGAATGATATCTGAGCAAACCCCTCTGTAAAAACCTTCAGAGTATAGATAGGAAAGAAACAGTGAAAAAACTCATTTTGAGAAAACAGCCTTTAAAAATAATGCATTGTAAACCTACATACATTTTGAAGACACTTAAGATGAATAGGGTAAAAAAAAAATCTGTAACTAATATATACAGTATATCATCATGAAATTTTTTTTTGTATTACAAGGTTTCCAAAGTGTTATGTTTAAAAATGCAAATGAGGCATTATCTAATGCTAACTTTTGGTTTAATAGACAAAGTGTCCAAAATAAACACTTGTGTATTTGGATGTTTTCCATCCACTAGTCTGGTCCACCAGTGATTGTCAAATGAAGTGTCTATTTGATGTTAAAATGCTTGAGTGTGTCTTTCTACCTGTAGAGGTTTAGGGTTAACAGGATGGATGGAAACTAACCTGTAACCTTTGTTGTCTCCAGATGTGTTTTCACCACCGTTGACCCTGAAACGGGTGTAATCACCAGAAAAGAGCCTCTGGACACACTGAAAAGGTAAAGTTTTAACCCGAACTTTAACTATATAGTATTATTTAAAGGTCCCGTGGCATGAACATTTCACTTTATGAGGTTTTTTAACATGAATATGAGTTCCCCTAGCCTGCCTATGGTCCCCCAGTGGCTAGAAATGGTGATAGGTGTAAACCGAGCCCTGGGTATCCTGCTCTGCTTTTGAGAAAATGAAAGCTCAGATGGGCCGATCTAGAATCTTCCCTTTATGACGTCATAAGGGGAAAGGTTACCTCCCCTTTCTCTGCTTTGCCCGCCCAGAGAATTTGGCCCGCCCATGAGAAAGAGAGAGACATCATGGCTTGCAAACAAGCAAAGTGGCAGTTGGTCAAGGCCACACCCCCACCCTCCACCTTGCCCCCCCTCTCTCCTCCTCAATAGCATTTAAAGCTACAGACACAGAAATGGCACATCCTAAGGAAAGCTCATTGTGGGACTGGCTCTAGTGGCTGTAATTCTGCACCAAGGCTGAATTTAGGGAAAGAGACTTCAGATACAGTATTAGGGGACCACTAAGGCCTATATAAAAGAGACTTCAGATACAGTATTAGGGGACCACTAAGGCCTATATAAAAGAGACTTCAGATACAGTATTAGGGGACCACTAAGGTCTATATAAAAGAGACTTCAGATACAGTATTAGGGGACCACTAAGGTCTATATAAAAGCATCCAAAAAGCAGCATGTCATAGGACCTTTAAGGAAGGTTGAATTTTTACATTTTGGTGGTAATAAGTGTTTTGAAAAATTGTTGTTTCATGCATACAAATGTTAGACAGACAAAAATCTCTCATAATTCAAAGTTGAAAATTGGGCTACTTTTGTGACAGTTAGGCAGATTCAAGGATCTCATTGGGCTTTTTTAATGTCAGGTAAATCTGGCAACCCTGCATCACATTTGTTTTTACAGATTAATATGTACATAGGCGTTGATATCGGGGGGGGGGGATGCAGGGGATATGATAGATTTGTCCCCTTTAAACAAGTTGACAAGCCACTCCAAAAAGAGGTAACCGTTCAGGGGGCTAAGAACATGTATATGCCCTTCTTACCTGTAAATATGTTTCCCAACAATTTCAGAAACCACTATAGTGGACCGTACCATCCAAACCGTGCAGCACACATCTCTTTTCTCTTTCTCTTTCTCCGTGAAATGAAGCTGCCTTCAAGTGCTGTCAGAAATGTCCAAATCTATAACGATCTGACGGAAAACAGTAACTGTGAAGCATAAAGTCTACTTGTGCTACATTGGGGGGGTTAAATAACACAACAGGGGCGTAGACAAAATACATAAAATGAAGATGTGATTTTGTAGCTTCATTGAGTTTTGTGTTCTTTTTGATGTAGACTGGTAATTGTACTTTTGGGATGCAGTTTTCACTTTTTTTCTAGTCAATTTGAATGTGCTTTCTATCATCTCAATGAGAGTTTGGTTAGTCAAATTGACTCAAGTGGACACTTTCCCTTAAGGGAAGAAAGAACGAACTGAAAAATATTCACATGAATCTTAGTGGCCTTGTTTTCTGTCCGATTTCACACCTTAATGCCTTCTTACTCCTGACCATGATTCTTTCGCAGCTATCGTCTGTGCAAGCCGTCCGAGAAGCACATCTACAAAGCATCTCCGTTGTTTGGGCAGCTGCACACAGTGAAGAAGACGGGCATCCTGCAGGTCGGCGACGTGGTGTACAAGATCAGCCGGTGATGGAGGGAGTCAGAGAGGGGAAAACATGCCAACAAACTATTACCACTATCACTGTATAATCACTGTGCTAGTCCACACTAAAGAATACACTAACACAGTTAGTAGTGTACAGTAAAGGAATAAAAGACTAAAATTGCAAACACAAAATATCAATGTTTTTTAAAATGGGGCTGTGATTCACAGAGAGACCATTCCACTGAGATAACATGCAGTTTAAAATATAACATTTTTATAGTGGATTCTATTAATTATAGACTATTAATTCTATTAATTATCAGTTGTTGTGTAACAGTAACATTGATTTCATTGGTAATTAAATCCTGAAAGTACACGCTGCTGTAAAGATATAAATAAGCTGCCTAAAGTCATTTTAATATAAAACTTTACATGTGCAATTATTCCTGGAATAAAGGGCTGAACACCTCCGCTGGGCAGCAACAACGTCTGGTATTAAAAAGCAGCAGAGCGTTTAAGATGTTAACTCTCTGACTTACTAATAATTACATGAATAAACTGTCCTCCCATTTAATAGTGTTAACATTTTCACATCTTCATATTTTAAAGGGCAAAACTAATTTAAGATCTACAAGTAGCACAAAATAACAACTGATTATACTTTTTTAAAACATTAAAAGTTAAGTCCCAGGCTGACAAGTGACAATCAAAACACAATCCTCAATGATTACATAATAACATTAACTTTAGAAATGAACGTTGGTATACATACTGCTGTCAACAAGAACCAAATAATTACCTACTTGGCTTGTATTTAAAATTCAGATCCATGCACGCCAATGCGTAATTCGTATTCGTGTTATCAAGACGCATACTCGCTTTTTAGCGTGTTTATCAACGCCGTTTGGCCTCCATTGACTTACATTAACTTGCGATTGCGTGTGAATTGACGCCATGGCGAGTAGTATGAAAGGGAGAAAATCCGCGTTGGGAGGTTGGTCGGGGTGGAGGATGGGTAAAACACAGGACTTTCACCCAGGAGACTGGGGATCGTGTCCCGCGTGTGATGTTTCCTTTCCACATTTGTCTTTACCTAAACCCAACCCCATTCTTTTCCTAAATCCAACCGGTTCTTCTTTTCCTAAACCCAACCCGCGTGTGACGTTTCCTAAACCCAACCGTAGCCTCGCGATAACACGGAGCCTCGCGATAACTCGCCACGTAGCTTTAGAAAGTGCCGTGTATGTTAACGCTGTGACGTTGCAGACTGCCGTCCGCTGTATGCAGCGTAGACATACGCGCGTATAGCTCAAAATGTGTACAGATAACACACCACTTGGCTTTAGAAAGTGGCGTGTATGTTTACGCGAAGTCATGATATCATGTTGCAGACAGACCTAAATCCTAAATACTAAAGAAGTGACCCTGTTCTGTATCACTTGTCAGGGTAAATGTTTCCCAGCCTCCCTAGCCTCCCGTACTTACAAAGTGTTACCAACAGAGGCTCAGTGACCTGTGACTTTTTTATTAATGGACAATATGTGCATCGCTGTCAGTATTTTAGATCAGTTTTGGTCTCTTTAACCCAAATGTTCTTAAGAGTCCCATGAGTGTAAACAGTTTTAGCATTAGAGGTCCCAGTGAGACCCAGTTTTAGTACACGACATGACCAGTAGGGAGCAACGTGGCTTTACTAAACCAGTACGCGAGCCTGTAGAGGGGAGGAAGATATTTCTGGATATATTTTATATAAACAAACCTCTTTGCTATTTATGTAAAAGATCTCAGTTCATATTGTAGCAGTGACAATAGTTTGAGTTGATTACAAGAAGATCAGCATCAAGAAAGCAACATCAACGGACAGAAACTGTATTGTCAAAACATTTTCTTTTAAAGAAATAAATGGCATGTATTGGCTGCCCATGTCTTGACAACACAGTACAGAAACACTAATATGCCTTATCTTAAAAGCATTGTTGTGGCTGTGAGCAGTCCAACAAAGTGCTGCTGCGAGGGACTAAACGCTGAGAGACGCATAAACACACTGTGACGCGCTCTAGATTGTATTGCAATGATTTATTCCTCCACATGTAAAATACAACTAGCACTGCAGTTACCAAATGTAAAGTTACTTTCTGAGTCGAAATATAGTGCGTCTGTCAAAGCCCAAAAAACCCAAGTGAACAGGTGAAGCAAACAAATACATTATCACCTTCGCTCAAACCACGATGAAAACGCCCACCACCTACAATATAAGTACAATACAATAATCAATAAATAATATAAATGAGACCATAAACGACAATATGTGGTGCCTACATCCATGTATGTTTTTAATAAGGACATTTTTCAATTGATAGTTTTGTTTTTCAAATCAAATCGTTCTAATGTAACATTTCATTAATGTTTACTTTTTGAAGTTTTATTACAAAATGGGGAGCATTCATTTTATTTGGACCATAATCCTTTATATAGTTACTGTTTTTTGTACTCTTAAATCAAAATAGACCCAAACAGACTATTTTTTTTTTTAGTTAGTGATCATCATTTCTACACTGAGAGTAAGTTGTGGAATGGTGCCACATTTCTCACAAAGCTGACAGAGGTCTTCTCTTGTGTCCATGTTAAAGCAAGAGCACTCTGGTGGTGTCATCTCAAACTGGACCTGTTTTTACTGTATCTGAGAGAGTGAAGGTATAGATAGATAATAGAATAATATAACTAGCTGTAAGTATTAAGCTTATTTAGGTTTCGCTTCTAATACTGCCAATGGTCATGATAGAATATGTTTTTAAGTGAAAGTACAGTAAGACACAGACACAGTCTAGTAGGTTTGTTTACCGTGTTCATCATCTATGCATAGTGTGTTAGCATGCCAGCCTAACTACAAAGTACAGCTGAGACTGATGGGAATGCCATATGCTTTGCAGGTATTTGGTCATAAATCA
Organism: Sander lucioperca; assembly: GCF_008315115.2. Taxonomy (NCBI): domain Eukaryota; kingdom Metazoa; phylum Chordata; class Actinopteri; order Perciformes; family Percidae; genus Sander; species Sander lucioperca. The sequence continues at coordinate 7,720,809 of NC_050190.1, read as the reverse complement.
GAATAAGAAGAATTGGACAAATTGGACCTGATGGCCACTAAATCATCAAAAGTCAGTGTCAGCAAAGTTATTAGGATTCATCACCTGGGCACCATGAATGTCTGTACAAAATGGTGTGCCTGTCCATACAGTAGATGTTGAGATATTTTACTGGATACGTGATAACTTTGCCTGCCGGTGGCGCTCGACAAAAAGTCAGGGGATCACCAAAGTAAGTCGGATTCATCCTCTGGCCACCATGAATAAGTGCACAACATTTCATGACAATCCATCCAATAATTGTTTATAATATTTTACATACATCCCTGCTATCCGGCTTATCAAAAAATCTGTTTTTACCACAGAAAAAGAGAAAATGCAACAAAATTATTTGCTCTGAAGGTTTCCTGTTACCATCATCATTCAGTATATAGTACATGGAACATACTGCATTCCATGTGCTGAACAGTACGCACTTATAGTATTGGTGGAATGTAACTAAGTATATTTACCCAAGTACTGTACTTAAGTACAAATTTGAGGTACTTGTACTTTACTTGAGTCTTCTCTTTTCATGCCACTTTCTACTTCTACTCCGCTACATTTCAGAGAGAAATATTGTACTTTTTTACTCCTCTACATTCATCTGACAGCTTTAGTTACTTTACAAATGAAGATTTTACACACAAAACACATGTAGTTTATAAAATACAATGTTTTATTATAAATTAAACTAGCCAACAATATATACTGTAGGCCTACAAGTCCAGTTGAAATGATTAGACCATTAAACAGTCGATTGACAGAACTGTTTGGATCGTTTCCAGTTTCTAAAATGGGAGGATTTTTCTGCATTTAGTACTTTTACTTTTAATACTTTTAAGAATATGTTTCTGATTATAGTTACATACTTTTACTTAAGTAACATTTTCAATGCAGGACTTTTACTTGTAACAGAGTGTTTCTACAGTGTGGCATTAGTACTTGTACTGAAGTATAGGATGTGAATACTTCTTCCATCGCTGACTGATAGTATTGTAGAATGTAGTAATGTCATTTCATTCATTGGGTGAGTCTCCAACCCATCTCGCTACATGTCCCTGTGCTTCAGGAGAAAACCCAGTCAGCAAACAAACTCCACATGAATTTGAACATTCATTTTTGTATTTTTTGCAAGTACTCTGCCACTGTGTTGAGACATTTTTCATTCATCAGTTCAATTTGCTCAAAGGCACTACAAAATGTTGGTACCTTTGTCATGGACACAGACAGCCAGATGCTCTGGTTGGTTGCAGTATACTCGAAATGTACCTAACATGCAAATTCAGTCACTATTGGGCAGCTTGTTACTTGTTAACTTTACTGCAAGGAATTCAACAAAAATGACAAAACACTTACGATACGATACAACTTTATTGTCAGCCAGAGCTGAAATTCTTTTTGCATCCCTGGGTAGCTCGTATAAAAAAGAGGATATACACATACATACAGACATACATAAGATGAATAACACCAAAAGACATACATGAAACATTACCACAAATGACATAAACACCCAAGTAAGGAAACAAAGCATACATGTATAACAACAGAAAATGACATGAACATACACACAGACAAGGTCTTAGAGAGCTGGTTTAACAATAGGATAGATTGATATATGAAAGAGTTTTTAAGTCTGATGCGATTGAAAGAACGAACTCTAAAACGTCTGTTTGAAGGCAGAAGCTGATATTCTCTGTGCAAAACATGTGAGGAGTCATTTGAAATATTCCTGGCCAGTCTGAGCATACTATTATTGTGAGCTTCCTGCAAACCTGCAAACATCCTTTTTAAATAAGGGGAGAAACCTATCATGTCGCATGTCATCTCACGTGACAGCGAAGTGCCCTATTAGTTGAAAAGTGCCACTTCAAAGTGTCGGCCCCTCCAGCTAAACAGCCGCAGGTAATGACAAACAGCTACTAGGAGCCAGTGTGTCTCTCACTTTAGAGGAAACACGTTTGTTTTGGTCAACAAATGTGTTTAACATGAATTCAAAGGTCCAGGAAGCAGAGTTTTAGCACTAATGAGTAGTTGTGTAGGTCTGTAATTTGTAGGGGTCCTGGGTTTAAAGAACTTCAACATACACTACACCACATGGGTCAAACTCAAGGCGCGCGGGCCAAATTCGGCCCCTCTCAAATTTTGATCCAGCCCGCATATTAATTTAGGTTCACAATAAATTTTAGCCCACCTAGTTTTTGTCGCTTTATCTATGTTTTTTCGATGTTTTTGCCATTTTTTCCAAAGTATTTTTTTGTGCTTTTTCCGAGGTTTTTTGGAGCTTTTAGATGTTTTTCTTTTCAATGTTTTTTGCCGATTTTTTTCCATGATGGCTAAGGAACACTTTTCTGACTTTTTTTAGGACTTTATAACGACAAAACTGTAAGTGAGAAGACTTTAAAAGAAGCATGCCAATAAACTATACATCTGGCCCTTGATATGATTCTATTTTCCCATTGTGGACCTCAGTGAAGTTGAGTTTGAAACCCTGCACTACACCATATAAAGGACACATGGTATACTTACATTAAATCCCTGTGTGTGAGTGCAATCCTGTATATTTTCAGAACTACAAATCTGCACCCACCATCGCTTTAAATAACTTATGCTTCTGTTTCTAATCAGTATAATTCATGTTTCGTGGTTTGGGACATTTAAATGGTGAGGTGCTAGATGTGAGGGGTTATGTGGGGTCCTGTAAAATGGCAGGGCATCTAAACTTATCCTAAGATAAGCAAATAAACAAATAAAATCCTTTTATTTTATGCTGCTTTGGTTTTAAGACAGGGCTTGACTTGAGTCTTCCAAATGTCTAACACGATACACACAGAGTGGAACAATGTGTCTGTCGATGATAGAAACGGGGGGGGTGGCTTCTGGGGCTTCCATCTCCGAATGGTTTCTCAAAAGCCCTGAATCTTGTAGGGTTTTAAAATATCCTTAACTTTGTGTCATTTCCCCTCAGTCTCTCTGACTGGACCGGCAAACCAATGGAGAAAAAGTTCTATTACTGGGGAAATGTCGCCATTCTTTCTGTTAATCCTACTTCAGTATAGTATAACAAAAAATAGGATTCAAGATTTTACCCCAAATTCCTACCCTACCTATGTAATGTAGCCTAACTTAAAAAGAGTACCATCAGTCAATATTGGCCTCTCTGTAGGTGGCAGGATAGGAGAATGAGTCATCTCAACACTTGTTGTGTTCTGGTTTCAGTATTATGAAGACAGTTGGAGAACAGTTAGAGACAAAACAGGATGATTCTTTTCCATGGCAATAAACTATCATGTTTTTCCTAAATGATGTACGGATTTTTAGGCATTCTTTAATCAAATATCTTGAAAAATAGTGCATATAGCTGCTGTAAATGTAAAACTAATGTTTACGTCTGGCTCCGCCAACGTGTTGTCTATGTTTGTGACGGCTCAAGGGTTTATAGTTTGTGTTCCCGTGTCATGGTATATATGGTTAATGTCACCTTGTATCATGTCATGTCATGTCATATCATGTCATGTTGTGTTAGGTTCAAATCAATGTTATTCATAGTCAAATCCTAACAGAAGTTATCTCAGGACACTTTACAGATAGAGCAGGTCTAGACCAGACTATATCATTTAAAGCAGGGGTCTTCAACGTTTTTTAAGCCAAGGACCCCTTCACTGAAAGAGAGACGGAGCAGGGTTTGTCTGAGTTTTGTTCATGAAGGCATGATATTGCTTTGCAGATTCTTTCAACTTTATGCTGTTTTTCTTGTGTCCGATAGGTTTCTGCGCAGCTTTCCTTGGGGGGATCTTCCTTGTGTGGATTGTGTTGTCTTTCAGGCTGTTGGGTTTCTTTAGAGTGTTACTTTTGAAATCAGCTGTGGACGTTTGATTGGTCTTTGGCTTTACTTTGCCTTTGAAAGGCTTCTTCGCAGTGGTCTTTTTTGATTGTGCCTTGGATTTCTGTCTCAAAGTGTTCTTCTTTGTCTGTGCTTTAGCTGGCTGCTTGTTCGGCACTTTGTTTTTCTTCCATGGTTGCAACGTATTCGTCTTCCTCGCTTTCTTATCAAGTGATTTCCATTTGGGCTTCACAGCAGCGCTGGTCGTCGTGGTCGTCGCACTGGCTGCAGTCGTCGTAGGTTTGGTGGTGAGTTTGAATTTTCTTGGTGGTGGTCTCGTAGGTTTTTCATTTGTGTCCAGCACAGTCCCTGAAATGGCCCAGATGTCAGTAAGTATCCATTTTCAAAGTTTTACTCAACTTCACATATGTTGCATTTTATAAGCTTGGATTCAATATTTGGCTCCAAAAACAGACATGAATGTTTGAAATGCTTTCCTCTTTTGTCTCTATTTTACGTATATGTTTGATGTAAAATGGGAGACTGCTTTTTCTAGGTTTATATATGACCTCAATGTGTTTATACAATTTGGCAGCATATACACATGAATTGGGAAGAGAAAAAACAAGTTCTGCTGAGGACAAGAACACTAGTAAACAGTGAATGTAGGCGATCTGTTGGCTTGCCAGAACATATGTCTTCTTACAATAACCTCTAACATCAATTGAATTCACTTGATCATATGCTGTGTGTGTGTTGTTTATATTTAGTGCACCTTAATTATATCAAAACTATTTTCTACTCTTAAAAAAACAAAAAAAAACATACCATGGATATATTTCAGTTTATGGTACAATTTCAGAGACTCCACTTTGTCAGATAGTTTTCATGTCAAATGGCTTCTCTGGTATGAACACACCACGGAAATGCAAAAGGTAAACTGAGGTGACTTACGTTCCCTGGGCACAAAAGGAATCTTTTTCCCCCTCACTTTGACAGACAGCGGCTTCTGCTTACATTTCCCTGGAGGAGCTCTCCTGCAGATGTTAAATTGGGTAATGTTGGGTTGATAAATGGCTCTTTGTTAGTTTTAGCACAAAACATAATAGACAATTTTGCAGATTTTAAAAAGAAGAAAGGCATACGTACGTTACTGTTGTCAATACAGAATGTTCATGAGAGTTTTTGTCTGTGTGTTGTAGAGCATTTTTCACATACCTTGAATTAGTCATTGTGAGAATACAAAAAAACTTGAAATGCATTTAGTATAATAGTATAAGTATTGATTTATTAAAAAATAAAATCTAGCACCAAATGAATCATTACACCTGCCCAAAACATACAAAATGACTAATGTTATACAGATGAAATGACTTAAACGAAATCACGGGATTTATGTGACTAATTCAGACAAATTTTGGGGTCTTGGACTTCACCAAAGACATCACTGGAAAAGCCTTTAATTTGATGCACACATTGTCAGACATTGCACAGCCTACAGAAAACAAAATTACAACATCATGTATAATAAATGATGTGAATGTTGTTTTCCCAGTTGGCAACATGTTTTTTATGGGAAATCTAATAACACGTAAATGGTGATAAAAAGCACATGATGGTTTAATGTAAGCAGTGTCTGATACTACACCTGGAGGGGTCCATGAATTTGAAAATAGTTCCAGAAGGAGACATGGTACTGGGGTACGCAGTGGCTAGAAAATATAGTTCCCCTAAAAAAATGTTTAAAAAAACACAGAAAACAGCGCATGAGTACTGTGAAATTGCACATACCTAAACGCGGTGAGGATGAATGTTACCTGCTTCATCTTCAGCAAACGAGATGATGAACTTGTGGTGATGGTTGATGAGTCCAGGAAATGAGCACGTCTTGGTTTCACCCATGCACACACTCCTCTCCTTCCAGCTTCCTGTTGTCTTATCTTCCTCTAATGCCATGATTCGCCTGCAATAGTGAACAGGATTCACTTCCATTGTTATAACCTACCAACATGGGTTTATCACATTTTAAAGTGCTCATATTATGCTCATTTTCAGGTTCATAATTGTATTTAGAGGTTATATCAGAATAGGTTTACATGGTTTAGTTTTCAAAAAACACCATATTTTTGTTGTACTGCTCATTGCTGCAGCTCCTCTTTTCACCCTGTGTGTTGAGCTCTCTGTTTTAGCTACAGAGTGAGACATCGCACTTCTGTACCATCTTTGTTGGGAGTCGCACATGCTCAGTAGCTAGGTAAGGACTACTAGCCAGTCAGAAGCAGAGTATGAGGGTGTGCCATGCTAGCAGCTAGGCGAGCATTATAACGTGTGTTCCAAAGTGACCACGTTTGTCTCTGAAGTAAAGGCTGGACTACAATAGAGCTGTTTGGAGCAGTTTGTGAACAGTGTTTTCTGTTGGAGATGGTAAGTCCCTTTGGGGTGGACTTTGGGCTTTTTCACTTTGTAAACCTATAACATGCACAAAAAAGATATATAACACGATAAAGGAAAGGGAAAATGCCAAAAAGCATAATATGAGCACTTTAAGACAGTTCATCTCTGAATTGTATTCTCCTTAAGATGAAGCCACTGAAAACGACTGTAGACCATTATGGGAAACTAGAAATCGCCACAACAACCCAAACTAAAAATACTTTTACTATAGGAGAAGAAAGAGGAAACTCCTTCACTTCAAATATTAAAGGCATAGTTTAATAGGCCTATAATTTGAATAGCTTTTTGTAAATACACCTATTCCCCTTCTTGCTGAGATTTAGATGAGAAGCTTGATACCACTCTACTTTATTTTAAATATGAAGCTACAGCCAGCCAACCACAGACTGGAAACAGTAGGAAACAGCTTTATCTCATGTGTTTTTAGTACAAAAACGTTTAAAAGGGTATAGACAATAGGTCGAGGTTTTACAGGGGGTTACCAGACCATTTCAAACAGTCCAGCACATACTGTAACCCCCTATAAAACAATGCATTGATGTTTTTACACTTTGGTTATTGTATGGATTAAATATACAAGACACAGTGTGTAAATTACAAGCCTTGGCTTTAGCCCTTTTCTTTTACTGAATAGAACCAGGCTAGCTTTTTCCCCATTGTTTCCAGGCTTTATGCTAAGCTAAGCACTGGCTCCAACTTCATATTTAGAGTACAAACGAAAGTGGTATCCATCTTCTTAGCCTACCCTCAGCACAAAAGAAAATATGACGATTTCACTAAAAACTCGAATTGTTCCTTTTAAATTAAATATAGCAGGTCAGAGTTTGTTCACATTTTGTCAAACTGGGTATGAATGTATGATATTAAGTTATTAGGACATACAAAATATGTATGGTGTGGTTAAATATCAGGGGATCGGGCGCCCGGACAGCTCAGTTGGTAGAGCAGGAGCCCATTTATAGAGGTTTACTCCTCAACGCAGCGGGCCCGAGTTTGACTCTGACTTGCGGCCCTTTGTTGTTTCCCCCTCTCTCTCCCCTTTCATTTCTTCAGCTGTCCTGTCAATAAAGGCCTAAAAATGCCCAAAAAACAATCTTACAAAAAAATATATTAGGGGATCATTACAGATGCTAGAACCCAATACAAATTGTAAATAAAATACAAATTTGAGCCTGAGGACTCAGGTGATGTGAATTGAATGCATTCACAAATGCACTAAAGCTAAGCAAACATGCTGTTCCTTCGCACTTTTTTTCCACAACAGTTGGTGTAAACTATTTGGCTGAGATCAACACAACCTTACCCACTCATAAAGTCTCCAAATATGTACAGTCCGTTCAGATTGGGGGATTCACATCCTCTGTACACATATCCCCCTGTCACAGACTTCCCAACATGATGGCTGTATGCAAATACAGGGAGGATGTCATCTGTCGTTGGCAGAGAAAGATGCACTGAATTAACTCAAATCTGAAGCATCAAAATTAGATTGAAAGCGGCGCACTGTGGCGGAAATAACAGGTGGTGAGAGTATCAAATGAGACCAAAAATAGCTCTTGATTTTTAGTTTCACACGAACAGAACTCACTCAAGGTGGAGCTGTGGCACATTTTCACATCATAGCATTCAAAGCCCTCTTTGGCTCTCCATCCGTAGTTTCCTCCTTTCACAATAACGTCAATTTCCTCATAGCGGTTTTGGCCCACGTCTCCACAGAATATCCTGCCCCTGCCATATCGGCTGACCGGGTCCCCGCGGTCCACGGAGCATCGCCACATGTTTCTGACCCCATATGCGTACACCTCTGGCCGGGCATCTTGTTCATGGAGGAATGGGTTATCAGCGGGGATCCTGTACTGCTTCCCTCTGGTGTCACTTACATCTACATCAATGCGGAGAACTTTTCCCAACAGAGCACTCCTGGGTAGGAAAAAGTAGGATTTAGCAACAGCTGAGAGACTTTTCTCACACTTGAAGAAACCTGAAGCACCTTACTTGTTTTGTGCGTTGCCATACTTCCCAAATGGATCTCCAGCTTTTCCACCATCTCCAGTGAAGATGTACAGATATCCATCGAGACCAAACAGCAGCTGGCCTCCATTGTGGTTTGCGGCTGGCTCCTCGATCTCTAGAATAGCCCTGAAGGTAAAAAGGATGCAAGTTAAAGGTGTTGTTCAGAGATAAATATCTAGTTGACAAGGTTTTTGAGTATGCCATTAGGTCATGATTCATCCAGGCTTTACCTCTCTTTGACTCCAAAAATATACCATAATTATTGTCTATTTTATTACCGGTAAAAATTACAAGTTTTGGTTTTACAGGCTTTTCCTTGGCCTGGAGGCAGTGACTTCTTCTCTAGTTGCCTGGCATGTAATCTCAGTACAACTAGCACTAGCCATTTTTAAACTTCCATAGTTGTATGGATTAAACAAAGGAGATATACCATGTTAATTAGTGAGCTTTAGTGGTGTTGATCAGCAAATGTTTCCTCCTGTTTTTAGTCTTTATGCTAAGCTAGGCTAACCCACCACTGGCAGTAGCATCATGTTTGCCACACAGACGAGTGATATTTAGCAAATAAGTTTATATACCCAAAATGTGAAGTAAGCAGCTGCTGAACGCCCCTTATTCACCCAGGGCCCCCTAAACAAACCAAAAATGCAAATTTTCTTTATGCTCTTCTGTTAAAGCAGAATTTTTTTTGTTGTGATTTCATTATTTTAAAAAATGCTCTCTTTGGTACCAATATGGGATTTTGGGGACATTATAACTAAGAGTATGGATTATACCAAATGACATAGTACAACTGTACCCTATTTTGAATATGGGCGTTTTGGGGATTATAATAAACAATAGCAAACCACAATAGCAAACTTTAAGATTATGAGAAATAAATGCTCAGGCATTATACCACATTTTGGGATTTCGGGGGGACTATAACAAAATTAGGGACTGTGTATTTAATTCATAATATCTTATGAGGTTTTTCTGTACTTTTTAAGTGTTGCACATTGAAAAGTTGAGTGTAATAAACTAAGAAATATTTAAATGGCGCTAAGGCCCCTGGAAAAGCTTGGGCCGACCCTGAAGTGATTCACTGGATGAAGCTCAGAACGTGTTTATGCAAGGTATAGTCCTATATGTCTTTTCAAACGAAAGGGTAACTGCAGTAGGTGCAGCACTTTACATCATAAGCCAAACTTTGGTGCAATTAAAAAGAGCAAAAAGGAAACGTTTCCTCCGGTACCTCTCTGAGTAAAGATCAGCCACGTTCATATCGTGGGCGGACACCTTCATCTCACTGACTCTAACTTTCTCCAGCTCACTGTTGACCTGGATGGAGTAGTAGATGAAGAAGCGTCCGTTGTCCCGGTACTTGGGGTGGAAGGCCATGCCCAGGAAGCCCCTCTCATCCCCCAGCCAGGGCGTGGTCATCACCTCCCCGCTCATGTCCAGGAAGGGCTGCTCCAGCCGGCTGCCGTCGTGCAGGTAAACCCACACAAAGCCCACCTGCTCGGCGACGAACATGCGATGTGTGCCGTCGCCGCTGTGAAGCATCAACACGGGGTTCCTGAGGTTGTTGGCCACCTCTGTGAGGCACACCTGGAGACACCCTCGGGGGTCCTCCGCCACCTGCCCCAGGTTGCTGTTCAGGTCGGGGCTCTTCAAAACGTTGGGGTAGCAGTAGTCCTGGTCGGACAAGTCGACCATGCTGCAGAATGTGGACACGTCTCGCCCAGATGTGTCCCACAGCAGCTGGTTCCCAGTTAAATATTTCACCACATGACGACATTTGCCATGAAACTCCGAGCAGTAGCCAAAGCAAAGGCCAGGTAGCTCTCTGACGGGTGTGTACGGGTCCTCAGCGTCATAGAGGTGGGCTGCATATGGAGAGCACTCCTGGATGGGGCAAACATGAGACACTACAGAGTACTGATTATTACATTACATTACTGACGCTTTTATCCAAAGCGACTTACAATTGCTATATATCAAAGGTCGCACACCTCTGGAGCAACTAGGGGTTAAGTGTCTCAGGGACACATTGGTTGATGTATCTCGGTGGGAATCGAACCCGGATCTCCCGCACCAAAGCATGTATCATATCCACTGCGCCATCACCACCCATCACAGAGGAATTTCCGGGCACTGGTAGGGCAGGAGGTGAAAATTAAAGGGATACTTTGGCTGACTACAGGGAGTTGACCGGCCCAAGTCTGACATTAGAAGCTTAAAAGTGACAAAGACATTCTTGTTATCAAAGAGCATTTCAGTACTCAGCCCCCCCCCCTATGCACGCCACTGCTATATTCATCTAATGTCAAGTTGTTGCTCAGACCTTCCACACTATAAGTGTTGGTAAATGCCTATCCCACTTATCATAAGCACTTATTAGAGTTACCTTCATTAAAGTACAAAGTTTTGTGAAATGTTAATTTTATAGAAGACATTATAGGTCTTTCAATTCATAGCTATCAAAATATCACCTCCTCTGGAGTTCTCAAATGTTAATTAAAAGTTGGATTAACAGAAGTAAAAGTTAAATGATGCCTAAACTTTGATTTCTTTACAATTGTTGCATAACTTTAATGATGGCTTTAACTGGATACAACTGAAACTAATTCAAAAGTTGATAGAGAGTTGTAAAACTATTTATCATCGCGCTGAGCAATGTGCTTATTCTGTGTAATAACTTTAGCCAGAAAACCTTACATCCATGCGTCACAGTAGCATCCTCTTAAGCACACAGCCGAACCTTTAAAGAAGAAAATGTATTTACCTGGCACATGATTTCCTTCAACATGTCTGCACAGAGCTCATGACCCGTCGCTTCCAACTGGTCAATAATGTCCCAGTATCTCTCCGCGATCATGTTGTCCGTTTTCTGATCGCAGCAGCCGAACTGCTCGTACTGAGTGCAAAACTCCAGGTGCCACGAAGGTTTGAAAGGTGGCTCAAAGTCCAGACACTGAGGATGAGCTGATGCTGGCTGGACCGGCACGAGCAACATCACTGACATGAGCAGGATAAACTCAGGAAGGCTCGGCGTCTTTTTGGATGTGCTCGGACGTGCCACTTTGCGTAAAACCGCGCAACGGCCTACTCTTGGATGGAGCGCAGCATCCCGCATACTTGTCATTTTTTGCCGTATGCTCTCGAAAGGGTTCTACTGTTTGCTCTCCTTTATGTATAAGCCGGAGTGTAAGTGTCCGCGCGTGCACGTGAATGCATGTGTTACGCTTGCGCAAAAGTATGTAAATGGCCGTGCGTCGCAGCAGCCAGTCCCTGCTGCCTCATTTGCCCTCTGCATCTCGCCACCTGCTCAATCGAGGTAAAACACACACACACACACACACACACACACACACACAGGGCACAGTGTTGAGGCATGCAAAAATCAGCAGTCTTCCAACACACAAACTGTAATTTTGTCTCACATTCATGTAAAATTGCCTGCAGGCAGCATGCTTTTTGTGCAACTACTTGGTAGCAGATGTGATTTGTCTTACAAATATATTGTCCTGGCATGTCAACTTTATTTGAATATATACATTCAGAGGTGCAGTGAGAGGCTCAGGGGGAGCTTCTACCCTCAGGCGACTAGGATCCACACACACATGCACACGTTGACGGAGCTGATGATGATGGGGTTACATTTCACTGGAATTGTTTACTTGTTATGATTTTTGATGAGATTTTGATTATTAGGTGTAGGGGAGACCGGGTACAGTTGTAACACAGGGATAGTTGTAACACTACCAATTCCATGAATCAGGGATAAGATAGGAGCTCTTATATACTGTCTATGGATAGGAGTCAAGACAGTTTCAGTTTCCTCAGGCTTCCTTTATAATCCCACATGGAGGTTTTGCAGTCTGTGTAGCTATCTCTCCTGAAGCTACAGCAGAAAACCTAATTCTGAGGTAAGTAAGTAAAAAAAAAATAACAAGACAATATTTTGTTTAGTACTTCTACCGTTGTAGATAATGTTGTATGAGTTATTGTTGTTATTGTTACAACCATACCCGGTCTCCCCTACATATCAACTGTAGCCTAAAGGGATTATTAAACTTGCACTGCAATTTGGATAGAAATGGGAGTTTCATTTATTGTACAGGCTTGTAGGCTGTTAAACTGTTTGCAATGCTGATGTTGAATGAGCTAAAAGGGTAGTTGAACCAAAATACTCACTCTGACAAGCATTAAGGCGGGTAAAACCAGTAATCATCATGATCTGCTTTTTAAACTCTTGTTCACCAGTTCAGAAATAGTCAGGTGAGAGATCAATATCACAAACATGTGGGTCCCAGCACATTCAGATATCCCTTAGGGCTGGGCGATATGGAGAAAATCCAATATCACGATATTTTTGACCAAATACCTCGATATCGATACCGCAACGATATTATAGTGTCGACTATTGGTGCTTTCACAAAATATTTACACAATGAGATTTTTGATCAATAATCAGTAATGTGGATATAATGACTAAGTGGATAAAGGCAAATAATAGAACAGTTACAACAGTCTGGTAAGTTCAGAAAAGTATATCACTTTACTGTAATGTAGCCTTTAAAACCAGGAAAAGACAACACTTATGCAATATTACGATATTATGATCCAAAATCTAAGACGATATCTAGTCTCATATCACAATATCGATATATTGCCCAGCTCTAGTATCCCTGGAAATGAAAAGCATACAAATTGGCAAAAGAAGTGATCAAAAAAAGTGTTGAAAGTCAAACTTTCACATTCAGAGGGGAGAAGGATGTTGTGGAGAAAAATAAATCAACGGTGACAACAGTACTAAAGGAAGACTTCTACACTCAATCTAAAATAAAGTAGCCTGGGTATGGCAAGATGTATATAGGGAAGGGAAGTAAGTAACAACTGAATAAAAATAAAATAAAATAACTGAAATTTTGCTGCTGCAACAACGTTATTTCCCATTTTTTGGGATCAATAAAAAATCTATCTATCTATCTATCTAACAGAAAAGAACAACTAACAATAAGGAGATTAAAGGTTAAAATAACTAACAGATCCTTGTGATCAGTGTCATGAAGAAGAGACAGTGGAGCAGATTGTAGAGACATGCAGATAATATACAGCAGAGACAAGTTATGAGCTGTCAATTACAGAAAATAGAGCAAGTAGAGGTCAGTGTAAAACACATATTAGAGTGTGGAGACAGTGTGGAAGGCAGAACATGTATATCTGGTTTTATGAGAGCTACTGGATTGATTGTCTGTGGAGGTTCTCAGTCATCCAGGCCATGGTAGTTCTCTGTGATAAGCAAAGGCAACTGGACTTGCTAGAAATTCTTTAAGACGTTTCGCCTTTCATCCAAAAGGCTTCTTCTTCTACTGGATTAATTACATGGCTTTTAATTAGGGCTGTAGTTTTTTAGTTAGGTACTTGGAGGAATTGTGCAATAATGACAGATTCACACATTTTTCTTTTGTTTACAGTAAATAAATAATTACAAATCTTAAAATCAAGTTCATAAAGTAACTTTCTTTGCATTCATTTGATTCCCAATCAAGATACACTGGTAACAATTGCTTTCGATTGTTAATATGTACTTAAAAACTGTTCTGAAATGCAAAATAATAGAATTTTAATCATGTGATAAAATATGTGATTAATCGCGATTAACTATAGAATTCCAGCGATTAATCACGATTAAAAAAAAATTATCGTTTGACAGCCCTACTTTTAGTAAATACATAAAAATGAGATTGAAGAGGATTATATCCAGAAGGAGGCAGTAATGCAACATTACGTCAACTGCAGCAACACCTCAAAGAAGAAGAAGGTCCCTTAAATCAGTTTTGTGTGTTTACATCCTTCAGTCTTTGTTAAGTTATCATAGCCAGAGTCTAGTCCTGTGTAATTGACCTCTTTTATGAACCTTTTTTGTGCATATTTTATAAATAGTTTAATTTTTTTGGTAAATAAAACTCAAAACCTTGTTAGAATAAACTCTCAAAAATATGACAAAACTTCCTGATCTACATTATTACATTACCAATGGTTTTGTTGGTAACTTAGCTCCTTCATGGATCATCATAAGGTAATACACAACATGACTTTGCAGTATTTATCCAGAAGATGGCAGCAACCAACCTACGAATGCGTCTCAAAGTAGACAAGGAAGCGGAAATTCGTCATTTCTTTTTATTTTCGTATTTGTTTTGGTGAGGAGAAAACTGTCAAGTTAGTTTGAAAAAAAAGATGAAACTTCCGTATGGGTGCTTCATCTTAAAATATTTCTTGGTGAAAAATGATATTTTGATATGTAATTTGATTCGCAACAAGGCAGAAAATACATAACGTGCAATTAAAAAATAATATTCATTTTAATGTGATTGTTTCTATTTAACACGCAAACGTAGAAAAACTAATTTGCAAGTTTATTTTGAAGGCTACATCTTTACTCTTCCGGTCGCATTTAAGCTAACCGTGTTTGTGTTGACGCGCGGCGCGTAGATACGGCACTGCAAAGTCTGACAAAATATATTAATTTGCCTAACATAACCTAGGCAGCTAATATCCACCGCCATGGCACCATAAACGGATGGAAATAGACACGGTTTCATGCTCGGTAGGTGAACGGAGTCAATCAACTTTTCGCCGTAGAGCCGAGACGCTGCGCCCCAAAACACAGACGGCTGTGTGGAGGCTGGAGAAGCTACAATGAGCTCGGAGCACCAGAGCGACAGCGAGGACGCTGAAGGGTCGCAGGACAGGCCCAACAGCGGCAGCGCCTCCGACAGAGAGGAGGACCCTGACATCGACGACTCGGACGTGGAAGATGACATCGCACCGAGGGTTTCTCCCTCACCGCCGGGGAGCAGCGGGAACAGGCCGGAGCGCTGCGGGAACAGGCCGGAGCGCAGCGCGAGGTCTCCGGCGTCGGAGGAGCGACAGCCCCGCTCCGAACCGGCCGCCGTGCCGCAGATAGGGAGCGGCGAGGTCTCCAGCACCGACATCCGCAGGGGGAATAGCCTGTTTTCCTGGCTTCAAAGCAGGACTATAAGACGAGGGGTGTTTGTGGACCCAGCTAGGGAAAACTTCAGGACAATGACCAATTTATACTGCTCTATGAATCCGGCTGCGGAGTCTGTCAACCTGAGCACTCAGACCCATGGAGCGGTGTTCAACCTGGAGTACAGCCCGGATGGGTAAGACAACACATTGGCCTCGATATGTTAGGCCGTACCCCGGAGTTCATGTTCTCATGGTTCCACGCGTTCCAGGACAATCTTGTGAAATGTGAAAACAGTGGCACAGTGCCTGGAAAGTGCTTGGATTTGCATCATCACATATGCTTCCATCTCCCTGTACACCTTAACGTTACATCCAAGGATCACTTCACATGCCAAATAAAACCCACTGATTGATATTTATGTTGAACCAATAAATATTTAGTTATAATTGACAAATTGGCAATCTAACTGACGACCAGAATGTTTTTCTCAAACGAAAACCTAGAAAGTAGTGTTGCTAAACACTCTAAGCACTAAGCACAACTAATGACAACGCAGGATTTAAGCCTCTGGGTGACCAGACAGCAGATGTAGGAAGTAAATCCTGCAGTGAAACCAGGTCAACCTGTGTCCAGTCTGGATCAACTTTGTTTGTGGGCTCATTGTGACAGACACATGTTCTTCCTCCACAATGAAGTGTTCTTTTTTTTTTTTTAGCAGGAGATGAACTTGTCTCAGCCTCTACATCTTAGGGCCTAAATGGGAAAATGTATCTCGTGTTATGACACAGTTTTAATACGCTTATTCTCAATAACTATTGGTACACAATGCTTTTGCGTCACAGTCAGGAATGTAATGGAAGGTAGATTTCAGTGTATTCACTTCCATTTCTTTTGCCAATTGACTTGATATTTTCTGAAAAACATGATTTCTGTCGGTCAGAAAAGTCTTTCGCATCACGGCCGAAGACATCAACTCTTTCCTCCTCTTGTATGTTTTACAAGCGTCTCTGATTTGTCTGCTCTGCTCAGGTCTGTGCTGACTGTGGCCTGCGAGCAGACTGAGGTCCTGCTGTTTGATCCCATCTCATCCAGACACATCAAAACCCTGACGGAGGCTCACGAGGACTGCGTCAACAACATAAGGTGCATTTCTCTAATCCTAAATCACCCAGGGAGGGTTTTGTAAAGTAAGCGTGAGAACATCCTGCGTCTCACACCAGGAAAGGGACCAAGGGAGTTGAAGCTCAAAGCAGTGACGCATAACAAGCAGGGCTGGGACCATATGCTTTTGTCCCGATTCGATTCTTTCACGATACATGGGCGCCGATTGGATTTGTATTGCGATTTTCATTTTAATGCGATTCGATAGTATTGACTATTTATATTTTCTTTTCCTTCTTTAACAAAAACAAAAGTTGAATAATACACTTCTAGAGACAATATATCATGAGACATTTCTACAAACAAATTGTTTTCTAAGAAGAATGCACATGACATGTCAGTCAGTCGTCTGACATTGATTTTGTTTGTAAAGAAGTACATAACATGGATGGTTTTGCTAGAAACCGATATGATGTAGTTGCCATTAGCGGTACAGTACAAACAGAAAATATTAAGGTGAATCATTTGTAAAAAAAAAAAAAAATTACGATACATAATATTTTAGATTTTTTTTTTTTTTCACCCCTAATAACAAGATTCAGGATGGCAACATGATCGCTTAAATCGTCTTTATTGGTCAAAGTACAGAGGTCGGTAAAAAGCAGCTGCTGTCTACATTCAGATGCAGAGAATGCTGAATGAATGAAAATGTTCCCCTGACTATCTGTGCCCTGCAGATTTTTGGACAATCGTTTGTTTGCCACCTGCTCTGACGACACCACAATTGCACTATGGGATCTCCGTAAGCTGAATTCAAAGGTATGCTCGTTGCACGGCCACGCCAGCTGGGTGAAGAACATCGAGTACGACACCAACACTCGTCTCCTCGTCACGTCTGGCTTCGACGGCAACGTCATCACATGGGACACAAACAGGTGTGTGTGTGAGTGTGTGTGTGTGAACAGCAAAGTGTGTACTGTGTACATTTATTTTAAATTAAATATGATGAAAATGATAAATATTTAAAGGTGACTGTCTTGAGATGATGAGTGATGATGCTATCATAAGGCAACATTCATTACATGGTTTTTCACCTTCAGTCTATCATATATATATGTGTGTATATATATATATATATATATATATATATATATATATATATATATATATATACACATGGTATATAAATCAGGGCTTATTTACCTTATTAGAATTGTAATTGTGACTGCAGCAAGTTATTTTAATTAGTGAATCATCTGTTGTTTTTTCATTTATAATATTTTTCATGATCAATCAAATGCTCTCAGTTTAAAAAAAAATGTCGATCAACTAGTCAACTCTTTTTTTTTTTAACACTAATACCAGTTAATGTGGAAAAAAATACAGAATTGGTGTCACACTCCAATCAGTTTACTTCCTGCTAAAATGTCCTGCTCTGCTGTTTATGTCATGCTGAACCAGGAGCTGCACATAAAACCAATATATCACTGACTTTTTACCAGCCCCCTTCCCTTCAACCCTTCATCAAATAAAAACAGCATCTTTACAAATGTGAAGGTGGTGTAAATGTCTGTTCGGCTGTAATTCAACCCAGAAAACCAAAGGCGATGGTCCAAAAGTTTCTGTAACTCTAGACTGTTTCACAGTGAATTGTTTGTCTTAATCAAAACCTGCCTGTTTTTGCCTCCCCACCTTGAGCAAAAACCCCTTTAACTACAAATGATATTGAATTATTTAAGAAAAGCCCCTTCAAACTGCCTTCTGTTAAGCCTTCGGTGATTGTCCTTCCCCTGCAGGTTTACAGAGGACGGCTGCCCGCACAAAAAGTTCTTCCACACCCGTTACCTAATGAGGATGCGTCTCACACCCGACTGTTCCAAGATGCTCATCTCCACTTCCTCAGGGTATCTGCTCATCCTTCACGACCTGGACCTCACCCAGTCCCTGGAGGTGGGCAGCTACCGCATGCTGCGAGCGCGACGGACGCCCCTCAGCTCAGGTCAGACCACAGTCTCCCTGACCACTGGGGAAAAATAAAACCCATGTTTCATAGAACTCAAGATTTCCCCTTTTCTCCATGTTATCTCTGTGTAATTAGGGCTAAAGCAATTGATTAGTCAATTAGTTGATTAAGACTTTAATTTTAATGAAATTAATAATTAATGAGCTGTAATTTTTAGTGCTGGGTACCGCCACTGATTTCCCGATTCGATTCCGATTCACGCGGTCCCGATTCGATTACATTTCCGATTCAATGTCGATTCATGATATTTCAGTTGCAAGACCAATTTTTGCTTGGATATAAAAAAGAGATTCTACAATTGCACAATGTTCCCTCTAAGCTGTTGCATTATTAAAAGTATCAATGTTTACATTAATGGAACAACCCCAAAGCAGTTACATTAATGTACTTTTTATTTCACATGATACACAATACAGTGCAGCTCTCCAGACTCTACAGTCAGTGAGTTTTGAGTGACATTTCATTCAGATATCTGGAGTTGAGAGGCCAGTTTTTCCTTTGCCAAAATGTAGCCTGACTTTGGAGCGTTATTTATCCGCCTTCTTCACGATGCAGGACAAAGCATTTACTGTATAAACATAACATAACACACATATACATAAACACATAGAAACATACATGCATACATAAATATACAAAATCCTTTATATTTATATAAGAAATCATATTTACCCAAACTCAAATGAAGTAATTCATGGTATTGCAGGAAATAAAATGTATAACAAAGAAGAGTCAGCTAATCTTTACACTTTTGCGCCCACTTGAGGCGTATTTGTTTCGCAACGTGCGCGTAAAAGCATGCCGAGGTATGTACAAACAGGTCGCACTGAGGTAAAAGCGCAGACCGCCTGCTCGTGGGGACAGAAAATGGCAAATTGCGCTTTTCCGTGTCATACATATGCATTCACGGGAGGGTCAATGGGAAAAGTGGGAGTTTTCCATAAAGAGATGGGAGGGGAAGCCTCTATTTTGCGGTGAAAATTCTCCTCAGGTTTGGTAATTACGACGTGAGCTGAAGTATCGCAGCATGCGCTTTCTGCGGGTTGGCCATTGCGCTGATAATGCTACGTTTGCAAATGTACGCACATCTGGCCCTCAGTATCCCATGTCTTTGTTATACCGTAGTCTCCCATTTGTTAATATCTAATGTTTTTGCCCTACCTTTCAAAATGATTCTTTCCTGTAAATAATAATGCTTAAAATAAGAAATAAATGAACTCAATAACAGTGTCATTGTATTGTTGAAAATAAAGGTTTTTCCAATCAGAACAACAGTACTAAGTAATACATTGTGATCCTGAAAACCCCAAATTATATTAAAAGGTGCCATGAGTAATTATTGTTAGGTATGTTACATCAAATATTACAGTACAGATTAATAAATGCAAAGAGTTACGTGGTTATGGCTGTTTTTTAGCCATTGCACAAATGAATGAAGCCGTTGTAGGGTCTGGTAACTTACCATGGTCATTTGTCATTATAATCAACGACTAAATGGTGATTAAAACTTATTAGAACGTTACTGTTGTTTCCAGATGAAAGGGAATGATTTTTTACCCTGTTGTGATTCCGTAGATGGAGGCACGTCAGCGTCCAGGTCAGCTGGAACTCCTCGCCAGGGAAACGACTCCAGCAAGATCCACCCTCCTAGAGAAGGTCCGACACAGTCACGGTGTAAATCTGAACAACGGTTGTCATCGGAGGTTCCGTCCAAAGTAATAAAGATGTATAAAGTTATCACTAAACTTTGTTCTCGCAGGTCTTTCTCCCAGGAACAGCCTGGAGGTTTTGACTCCAGAGATCCCCGGAGAGAGGGACAGAGGGAACTGCATCACCTCCCTGCAGCTCCATCCCAAAGGCTGGGCCACGCTCATCCGCTGCTCCAGCAACATGGACGACCAGGAGGTGAGAGACGCCTCTTATCTCTCACGTGTTTTAAACACATGATCCTACATTTGGTTTATTGAATTGGCTCGCTGCATGTCTCCAACTTCGTGTTTTATAGATCTGAATGCAAAGTAAGATACCTTTTTAATGAGATCGATGATGTGATTTTAGACATCCAACGGTGACTACAAGAATTGCATCACCACCTGACTGAATAGTGTAGTTTTTGACACTTACCTTAAAGGAACACGCCGACTTATTGGGACTTTAGCTTATTCACCGTATCCCCCAGAGTTAGATAAGTCCATACATACCCTTCTCATCTCCGTGCGTGTCGTAACTCTGTCTGACGCCCCCACTGCTAGCCTAGCTTAGCACAGGTCCTGAAGGTAATCGGTTCCAACTAGCCTACTGCTCCCGATAAGTGACAAAAATAACACCAACATAAATAACAAGGTCACATGAGACACAGCCGTCTTCTAACCGTATACATACTGGGAACTATATTCTCAGAAAGGCGAAGCACTGCTACTTCTGCTACTTGGGCGGAGTGATTTGCTAGCAGCACCTGAGAAGCCCCGTGGTGAGGAGCAGAGAGTTCGCCTGGAGTTCACTCAGAGTTGAAGTAATAATCACTCCGCCCAAGTAGCAGAAGTAGCAGTACTTCGCCTTCTGAGAATATAGTTCCCAGTTTGTATACGTTTAGAAGATGGCTGTGTCTCATGTGACCTTGTTATTTGTACACGCTGTGACTATACAAATCACAACATGTCAATAGGAACATGTTGGCGTTATTTTGTCACTTACTGGGAGCAGTAGGCTAGATGGAGCCGGTTACCTCCAGGATCTGTGCTAAGCCATGCTAGCGGTGGGTGCGTCAGACAGAGTTACGACACGCACGGAGATGAGAAGGGTATGTATGGACTTATCTAACTCTGGGGGATACGGTGAATAAGACAAAGTCCCAATAAGTCGGCATGTTCCTTTAACAAAAAATATAAAAATACCTTTTATAAACATGTTTTACTACAAAACTCTTTTCTTTTTTTTAATAAAAGAAACCAAAGTTCACAAATCATAATCATTTAAACAAACAACAACAAACTCTAAAATTTCAATTTTAAACCAGGAAGAGTTGGATGTAAGAATAAGTAAAGAATATAACGACTTTGGTTGGTACCAAAAAAAGTACTGAGGTTTGATATCCACCCCTACTTGAAGATCAGATGCAGAAGTTAATTGTCAGTGTTTGGCATGTTACTTCAAGCAGCTCATTCTGTAAAAACATAAATTATCAAGTTGTTTTGTATTGAACTATGGCTGGGCAATATATTGATTTTATATCGATATATGAGACTAGATACTGTCTTAGATTTTGGACATCGTGATATGACATAAGTGTTGTCTTTTCCTGGTTTTAAAGGCTACATTACACTAAAGTGATGTACTTTTCTGAACTTACCAGACTGTTCTAGCTGTTCCTTTATTTGCCTTTACCCACTTAGTCATTATATCCACATTACTGATGATTATTTATCAAAAATGTCATTGTGAAAGTATTTTGTAAAAGCACCAAAAGTCAACCTTCGATATCAAGGTATTTGGTCAAAAAAAAGAAGTGATATTTGATTTTCTCCATATCGCCCAGCTCTACATTGAACCTGAGACGTGGTGTGAGTTTATCCTACTGCTGTACCTTGTATGTCCAAGTTCATTCTCAAATAAGACCACAAAGAAAGCAACATAAGACCGAACCCTTTTTTAATACAATGTATTTACAGTTTGCTGTTTCAGTGCAGTTCTGCTGTTGGATGCTTATGTCTCATCACAAGCAAAAAGCCACTAATGATTGGTTGGTGTCACAGTGGGTCCCGGACCAACGTCAAGTGTCTTTCCAGTGACGGCACCAGCATGATTAACAGTTTCAGGCTCTAGTATGGGACGTTGACTACATCTAACCCTGCCCTGTCTCCATCTTCTTTCTCTCCAGTGGACGTGTGTGTATGAGTTCCAAGAGGGCGCGCCCACCCGCCCGCTGGTCTCACCCCGCTGTTCCCTCCGCCTCACCCACTACATCGAGGAGGCCAACGTTGGCCGGGGCTACATCAAGGAGTTGTGTTTCAGCCCGGACGGACGGCTCATCTGCTCCCCGTACGGCTACGGCGTCCGCCTGCTGGCCTTCGACGAGAACTGCGGCGAGCTGGTGGACTGCCTGCCCGTCCAGACCAGCTGCCTCAGGGAGATCCGCTCCATCTACTCGCACAGCGACGTGGTGCTCACCACCAAGTTCTCCCCGACACACTGCCAGCTGGCCTCGGGCTGCCTCAGCGGACGCGTCGCCCTTTACCAGCCCAAGTTTTAGCAACTGGTGCTGTCAAAGAACAATGCATTGCAGACCTGGGTAAAGAAGTGCTAATCAGGGTTCCTGCACAGATCTAGGAATATGAAAAATAAGAATATCCCAGCTACTGTTTGTACAACTACATATTTTCAATGATTTTTTTTTAACTCCTAGCCTATTATATCTACATAGTAATATGGCCTACTTGGTATCCTTTGGTATAAATGATGTCAAAACCATTGGAGGCAAATTCAATGTTTCAAAAACTCTGAATCTTTAGGAACCCTGAATAACATTTCCAAGCATTTGTTTTAAAGTGCTCAAATGGACCAGGTGGGTGGGCTTTACTGCATGCAGGTATTTCAAATAGTCGGACATGCAGTATAAATGGAATCTTGTGATTTCTCTTTACCCTCTGCCAGACAATCTGTATGGAAAACTCCACCCATCTGGTACCTAAAAGGGATAAATCTTAAAAACACATTTAAAGTACTTCTAAACCCAGGTCTGCAGCTGTGAAGCAGACTGAGTTTGTTTGGGTGGGGACTGAAAAAAAAAAAAAAAAAAGAAGAAAAAAAAAGAATATTCAGAAGTCTTCAGCCTTGACCAGGCTGCAGTAGTGGATTGTAACCTTAAGCCTCTCGAACCCTGAACTTGAAAAACAAAACAAAAAAAGACTCAAAGCAGACTCTCATCCAGACTGAGGAGCGGCTTAAAAATTCCAAACCTTGAAGCTCAAGAGATGCATCAGTGAAAAAAAAAACTGTGGCTCTTTTTCATACTAAAAGATGAATTTTAGTCTCTAAATCAGTAGAAAACGTTGACTCATTTTGAGACTGCACATCCAGATGTTGCCGTCTCGGGACAAAAACACTAAGGATGCAAACAAACAAGCAAACAAACGGACAGATTTTAATCCGACAAGAACCAGGCGCTTGCGTCTGTCGCCTGCGCTCTCGGCGATCGTTTTGACTGGGCTTCCTCCGCTGCTCCGCTCTGCTCATGCCTTCTTCACAGGTGCTGCTTCTCTGCTCATACAATCTGAACTTTGACCTCCGACTTCAAGGACCTCGTTATTAACGCCTTCACCCGCCTGTTTCTCTTTGATTTCCAGCTGCACCCTGTTTCCGCCTTCATGGTCTTTAGTGGTTTAGGTTTTTAGTGGTTTTATTGGTGTATTAATGTCGGCACTACTTGTTCACGGTGTTTGATTGATTGGTTCTATGAGATTCCCTTTTTGCCAGCCTTAAGCACTAGCTACTTTGGAATCCCTTCTCATTTCCCTTCACAGTACGTGTGTTTTTATCTTAAGCCTGTGAATGGAAACTCGATGCTGTCTGGACAATAGAAAAGTCCAGCCACTTTCTGTGCAAACCGCTGTTGCAAGAGTTTCACATTTTACGGAGGAAATACTATTTACAATTACATATTTCATCCTTCAAAGATACGGCTGGCATTATTCTGTATTTTTTTTGCATGGAGCACAGTAGTCTGTATGTCAAGACTTCCGTACCTTGTCTGTGGAACTCAGCGTGAAGCCCATTGGTTCTTAACTGAAGACGTAAATATTTAAGACCAGATGAACAAGTACATAGTTTAATTTTACCAAAAGGCTCAGTAATTTCCTGAAACAGCTTACCGCTGTAGTTTTAGCAAACATTACTTAAACAGGAGCAAATAGTGAAGTTGTTGAGGGCTACTTTAAGCTGTGGAGTAATACACAATTAGTTGAGTTTAATTAGTTTGAGTGAGTATTCACGGCAGCAGGATGGTGTATATGGGATTGATACAAAAACTCCAGCGCCCTTGTTTATTTAAAAAATAAAAAAAGGATGTCAGCCAGTGCAACTGAGCGGCTCACTGATGTGTTTTTAGTGTTTGACAAACAATGGAGCTCTATAGCACAGTGGAATGAATGAGAAATCAATATTTAGCCACACGGACAATACTTGTTATAGAATCAATTCATAGCTGGTTTTGGTGTTTTCATGGGAGTTATTGATACTAAGAACAATATAGAATATTGCCAGCCTCATCCTTTAATTTAACAGCTTGTTGACTTTTCAGCCAACAATTTTTGGCAGAAGAAGTTGCCTCAGCATCGTTCGTTTAAGCTTTCTAGGATGAAATTGTTGCCAAGAAACATTGGACTTGTTTTTTGACCTTGTACCTCATTTTTTTTTGAAGAAGAAGAAGAAGAAGAACGTGTTGATCCACAACAGTGTTTGATTTTCCTTCCCCCCATTGCA
This sequence comes from Sander lucioperca, assembly GCF_008315115.2. Lineage (NCBI taxonomy): Eukaryota > Metazoa > Chordata > Actinopteri > Perciformes > Percidae > Sander > Sander lucioperca. The sequence goes on along the minus strand of NC_050190.1, from coordinate 7,695,912 downwards.
TTACATCCAGTTTCTCACTTTTACAATGTTGTCATGAAGGTGACCCATATTTTTCTTCTCGAAGGACCGAATGGATTGCTTAGACTGTTCTAGAATTGGCAATGCTTTTGTGTTTTCAACCGGTGTGGTATAGCTGCTGTAGGAGCCAAGCACACAAGTGGATGCCACTCCTTAATGTAGACTGGTTACAGTGCATACTGACTTGACTGCAGAATAGATATTACGTGTAAAAAAAAAAAAGAAATTAAAAAAAGACAGACATTAGCGTATACTACTATGCATACCAGCCTTTATGAAGATTTTCCTTTCTTATTTATGCCAGGGTGATGCTCTCTGTGCAGCTGTCAGATGCCAAAATAATGTTTTGCTTGGACAAGACAGTGCTTCTCCTCTGTAGAGTAACGTTAATTGTGAGCTGAAAACGAAAGGGGAACATCTGCTATTATGTATTTAAAAAATAATCTTTACATGTGGCAAAAGCCTAATTTGCAAAAGAATGGATTGACATGTTTGGAAATACGCGTATTCACTTTCCTGCAAAAAGTTAGATGAGCGGATTGATACTTGTCTCATTGTTGTCAGTTAAACATGAAGCTACAGCTAGCAGCCGCTTAGCTTAGCACAAAGACTGCAAACAGTGCAAACTGCTGGCCAAGTTGCCCACCAGTACCTCTTAAGAACACTAATTAACATTATATTTAGTTTCTTTAATGAGTATAAAACAGAAGTGTAAAACCAAAAAAATGTGCCGTTTTACGTGTGTTATGGACCAGACTATTTATTGGCATGGACCACAACTCTCTGGAGTCTGCGCTGGTTGCCTGGCAACCAAACAAAGAACTAGCTAGCTAGCTAGCTAGCTAGTCCGCGAACGGCGATTTGTTGTTTTTACATTTCTTTTTTTTTTGTACGGATGAAACCATAGACTGTAAAAAAATAATGAACATGAACGAGACATCATGTTTTAATAAGCGAGCTTTACAGGTGCTAGCAGTTGGGATTTGTTGCCGTTAGGAGCTCGGCTAGCTGTTTCCCACTGTTTCAAATTTGTGCTCATTCTTCTCATCTAGCTAGCTAGCTTACTCAGCGCCAGAAATGGTAAGAACACGTTTGAAAACAAAAATTACGTGACTGAGAAATTAGATTTGAGGTGGAAATATGTCTGAACACTAATTTTGTAATTCCCCACTCACAACTTGGTCCTGTTCGTAATGAGGAAGAATGCTTTTTGACACTTTGTACCTCAGTTATTAAACTGCTCAAAATGTTTATTTCAGTATAACAAATGGAGAGGTCCATTTCACTTCCAGTTCAGTCAATTCAGGGACCCCTTGAACAAATAATTTCCCAATTTACAGACGTTAAGTAAAAACTCTAGAATGATTTCAATTTAAATGTATATATTAAATTGACTGAGCTGAATCTTAAAGGACCGGCCATGCTGTATATTCAATGGCTGCTTTTATTTCACTTATTCACAAGCTCTTCGGAGAGAAGTGTCTTATCTGCCGGTTATAGCAACTACAAACCGGGTTCATTTTTATGACTTTGCTCTTTTATTGTTTTTCAGTCCTGTTCTGAGTTTTAACCTGTATTCTGTTCTGGATTAATTATTGAATGTTCTCAGTAGTTCTGGTGTTACCTGTGCACTGTCACCTCAACTGGCCACAGCTGGAGAAAAGGGTGGACTAAAAACTTGTTAAATTGCTCGCACTGTTGTTTCCTAAATGGCTATACACAGCAAGTAATCCCAACAAGATACTAAAATGGTACTTATTATCACTGAAATAAAAAGGTTAGCTTCTTTTGCACTGCTTAGGCTACTGTTACTGTGGTGTTGTATTTCTGTTCTTCAGTGTTAAAACTCCACACGTGTAGTGCTGAGAATCGACCACTAGATGGCAGTCAAATTCAACTAGTGGTTCCCAACCTACGGGTCCTGGCCCATAATGATCTTTTTTTTTAAATCTTCTTACTAGATAATGTCACCTCTTCAGCCCTCTAATACATATTTAAATAAAACAAACTGAAACTGAAGAATGACATGGTGGAACTGGTCTCCACTTGTTGACCTGTGACTAGGGGTCACAAGTGTTTCAAGTGGTAACAAGCTAATGAAGTTAGAGAACCATTGCCCTCGTACAGTGGTTCTCAAACTTTTTTTCAACATTGTACTCCCTTTGACTTGTTTTTTTTTTTTAAATCAAGTACGGGCCCTGACTACCGCAAAATCTTTTTGGTAGAAAAAAGTATATTAAGAGGTACAATACAGTGCTGGCAGTAATAGATTTAAGCTATGTTCACACTTGGCGTCTTTTTTTTAAGATGCCAGCGTCTGTTTTACATGATAATCCTTTCATGTAAATGTTCATGTTTACTAGTCTGATATCCACGTCGTTCCACTTCTGGGATTGCTCCGGTGCTGCAGGAAATTCCGCCGGATGTCCTTTTTGGCCAGATATCCGTTACCTTCCTCTTTCTTTGTGTTGGCGTTCTAAACTCCGGTGGATTTCTGAGGACTATGGTTAACTGCTCCTCAGATCTCTGCAGGGTAAATCCAGACAGTTAGCTAGACTATCTGTCCAACATAGATTGTTCTATATCTATGCCGTCCAATCTGAGTTTTCTCTCGCACGACTAAAACAACTTTTGAACGTACACGTTCCACCAAGTTCCTTCCCGAGGCTATTTTGCAGAGGCACCGTGGCTCCGTCCGACACTTAGCGCCGCCCAAGACAATTGTGATTGGTTTAAAGAAATGCCAATAAACCAGAGCACGTTTTTCTCCCATCCCGGAATGCTGTGTGGACTAGCCAGACTCTCCTCCGAAGTGCTGTGGAGGAAGGTCTGGCAATGTGAGACTATAGGTTTACTAAAGAACAACCTTGTAACTGAAAAACATTATATGCTATGCTATATGCTATTTCAAATGTTTAGAATCTATCACTAAATCAATGTATTATTAGTATAATTATTTTAGGAGTTATGCATGACATATTCAATTAACATTTTGCAAACCTCTCACGTACCCCCTGCAGTACTCCAAAGTACCCCTAGGGGTACATGTCACTTTGTTTTTTGACTCTTTATAGCCAAGCAATGGCCTTTTTACCCCCTTATGACAGATTGTATGTCCATTGGCTTTGAGCAGTTTAACCAAAGAGTGATGTTTGAATACTTTCAATGTCATAAACATGGAAAACTCTCCTGAACATATTTCATACGGAAAATAAGAAACATTTTAGATGAAATAAAATTAAATTCAGTAATAAAATCAGTAATGTTTTTAGCCATTCTAGATGCACACTAGAACGTAGATAACACAAATAAGTAATATTTATTTGAGATTTTATGGTCCTGTTGGACTTTAGTCAAACAAAAACAGAAACATTGTCACATTATCAGACCAGCTGACACTTAAATCCTCAACTCAGTCTTCAACAAACACAACAGCTTCATCAGCTATAATGAAGAAAAAAAGAAAACAAGTGAAGTAAATTTGAACTTTTATCATTCAACGATGCCTGTCTATAAATGTGAAGATGTCCATAAAAGTTCTACAACCTGTGTAACTTTTTAGAAGTTATACACTTTGTGTCCTTGTTTTTGTATCAAAACCCTGCTTTTAAAGTATTCTGTCAACGTCTGTAAGAGTTAGTGTGACAGTCTTGGTTTAATCTGCTTTAAAGGGTCAGTACGCCCAAATACATCGCTGTTGTTGTTTTTTAATTTAATATTTTGAAGTTGTGATCGGCACATACAAATCTCAGAGGCAGATATTTCACCATATTAAACTGTCTGCATGTCTTGATATCACTTTGGCTATGCAGAAAAATATATTTTTGTAAATTGAGTGAACTGACCCTTTATTAGTGTCCTCTCTGATAGGAACATGTGATTCCTTATTTCTCCGTTTATAACTGAACTTTTTGAATCCATCCAGCTTATCTCTGGGGCTTCTTCAGTCCCTCGTCCCGTCTCCTCTCATGCACTCCGGGCTTTCCTGGCCTGCTTCACCCGCTCACTCATCCTGCGCTGGTTGATGGCCTTGGTGCTGGCGCGAAGCTTGCGGAACCTCAGAGCACGAAGTCGCAGCTGAAGGTCCTGGGGGATCTTCCCTCCCTTGGCCCGGATCTCCTTCAGCCTCTGAATGGGCGTTTTGGTCAGGGTGAAGTCACAGATGGTGGGATGTGGCTCCATCCCAACGCGGCAGTGACGCACAGACGGGAAGTAACCCTCAGCCCAAACCACCACCTTGTACTCACCCGGGTTCAGGAGACGCCAGTAGTCCCCATCAGTGGCTGAGGAAATAAAAATAAGGTGGAGACAAAAACAAAGATGGATTTTGTTGTCTCTACAGCCCAAATTAAAATGTGATGTTCCCGTAACGTTTAGTGTACTGTGTTTTAAGGTACCTTCCGAATGTCATGTTTATCACATTTAAATAACTGTTTTGTTATACAGTCAAATGCAGTTAGTGACTTCCTACATTTCCCAGAATGCCTGTCAAGAAGCCCCCAGAGAACAGTGATGAGCTTGTTGGATTCATGCTAGTGGACAGACAAAGTAATAGCCTAGTGCAGTGGTTCCCAACCTTTTTGACGTCAATGTTGTCTAAATTTGGCTCCACAATAGAGTGCGGATCGAGCCGGATTTTTCTGTCCGAGCCCGGCCCGTGTCCGACAGAGCAGTAACCGAACCCGACCCGAGCCCGACAGATTAAGATATTTATGTCCGAGCCCGACCTAAGCCCGACACAGTTAAAATACATTTTTTTTCTCATACTAATGACACATGTACGTTTGTTTGTGTGGAAAGCCCGCTTTTATTAAGCAACTGTAGGAAGGCATTCGGAAATGTCGACAGATGAGCGCATCAGCGTACACGGGGCAACGTGCACGTTAACACAGGCGGGCAGTTGGCTACCTACATAACAAGCTTTTTTAAATTTAAAATGTTCAATGCCTTATCGCGCTGATGTGACCGAGCCCGACCCGAACCCGAACATCATTTCTAAATATCTGTCCGAACCCGGCCCGGCCCATCGGGTCCCGTCGGGCTCGGGTCGGGTTACCATCCTCTACCCCACGAGAATAACAGGAGTACACTAGCACATAACACAATAAACCAAAAATGCTGTGTTTTCCAGAAATATTTTCCAGACGTTTTCTGCATTACACCCTGGTCATTAGAAAGGAAAGCTAACGGATAACTATGAAACATGAAATTGAGTGTCTGACCTGATCGGATGTCGTGGTCATGGTCCTCCACCTTGATTACAGCATTTACTATCCCTTGTTTGGTCAGCTTGTCCCTGATCACACCCTTAATGCCTCTGTGAACCTAAAGAAGAAGAAATGCTGCACTGTGAGGCCCCGCAGAGAAAATGAAGGCAGAAACAATTGCTGGATTTCAAAGCTGCTGCAGCTGAAGTCGTTTTCTTTGTACAGGTGCAGACTAACCTGCTCCATGTAAACCAGCAGAGACTCCTTGTTGTTCTCCCACTCGATGGGAAGCTCACTGACATGAGGGAACTTATCACAGGACAACTCCACCGTCACCTCAAAGCAGTTGGTGTGCATGTAACTAAAGTCATTCATACCTACAGAAAAGACATACAAGTATATAAACAATGTGCATAGGAAAGTCAGCCAAAAACAAGATGATTGATTCTTTTTCAGGCGAACTCATAGCACACCAGAAGAAAAACAAATACAGCCGCAGGATAGGATGTAAAAGAGGATGAACTTTTGTTAGACAAAATAGGACACTAGGGGAAAGAAATCCCTAAATTGTAGACTTTAAGACACCCTTCAGTATTTCAAAAAAAGATTACGATCATACAATTAGTTGGTTTAAGGTTGTTAAATCTCATCAGTCAGCACATACTTTCTGTCTCCCCGTTCAGCCGTTCCCACTTCCACACACTAGCCCCTTTTCCCCAGTCAGTGTCAGATTGTCAGTGTTGCTTTGTGTCCTTGTGTTCCAGACACCTGAACCCTGAACCCTCTAGCCTGAAACCTGGAACCTGTACCTGCCTTCCGCCCCATTCCTGTTCGGGTGTGGACTTCTATTTGGACTTGCTACGCCAGTAAGCTTTTGTATCTTTACTTCACACTAAATTACTGATTACTCAGCCTAGCTCAGTGGTGGAAGAAGTATTCAGATCTTTTACTTTAATAAAAGAACTAATACCACACTGTAAAAAAAAAACATCAACAACTCTGTTATAAGTAAAAGTCCTGCATTGAAAATGTTACTTAAGTAAAAGTATGTCATCAGGAAAATCTACTTAAAGTATTAGAAGTAAAAGTACTCTATGCACTATGCATCTACAATGCAGAAAAATCCTCACATTTTAGAAACTGGAAACGATCAAAACAGTTCCGTCAATCAACTAAGTGTTTAGGGACCGTTTGGTATTTATGGAATGGACCACCGGAGGAAAATAGGGGAGGGTCATGTCTTTTTATTTTTTACTGAGGGGAGGGTCACCCAACATTTTTCAGTCCAGGGGGGGGGGGGTCACCCAAGTTTTGTATTCATGAAACAGCAACATTTCAAAGTGGCTTGTTTGGTGCATATTTTTCCATGTAGCTCTCAGTCTCGGCCCTCCTTCGCTACCAGATGGTCTGACCCATGAGTTTGCTGGGGGGCAGGGGGAGCTGCCCCCCTGGTGTCTGAAACGGATAATTGCATTGTTTAAAAAATGAGTGGAATTATAACGTCTGGCATGATCAGATATTTTATAAATATCTTAAATAACACAAAACAACTAAATGGTGATAGGTAATACATCAGAGTTCATATACTGCTTTAGTAAAAAAAAAATATTACCTGGCTGACGATGGGAGCAGCAGGACGCAAAAAACGAAAGTTGCTGTTGCACTAGTCTGGACATCTTGCCGTGCCAACCTTGCAATAAAGGTTTCCTAAATTGCACATTTGATGTCAGCTTACTAATTGATTGCGGGTTTTGTGTAGATTTTGACTTTTATATGTTTATTCCACTTTGTTTAAACGGCGAAGTGGAGAGGCCTAGTGACGAGCAACCAGTTTGTGTTGAATGTTACCCTTGTTGAATGAGTGCCTTGCTGACTGGCCTCAATGTTTTATTGTTTTTTTTTCATGTGAATACTAGTTTACTAGAGGAGTAACTTAGTATTTGAAGTAATGCAGTAATGCAGGAAGTGTGCATTTAGTTTCCATGCTTATTGTGTTTCCACAGCAATGTTAGTGATTAAATCTACTGAAATGGCCACCACACCATAACAGAGGAGTGGGATGTGTAAGATGAGAATGCAGAGGTTAACTCCTGTATGTCATGGCTGTTAAAAAAACAATGGAAATTTGTATGTCTTTGCGAAGCACAAACCAGTACAGAAGATATTGATAAATTGCTGGGGGAGGGTCATGCCTTTTTTCAAAATCGTTTTGGAGGGTTTTTTACTGGCGAGGGGAGGGTCATGTCTTTGGCTAAAGTTCCCAAAACTCCTCCGGTGGCCCCTTAAATAAATAACGAACAGTCCCTTAATGGTCTAATCGTTTCAGCTGGACATTTTATATGGACCGTTATATTGTTGGGTAGTTTAATTTATAATAAAACATTGTATTTTATAAACTACATGTGTGTACAAAAATCTTAATTTGTAAAGTAACTAAAGCTGTCAAATGAATGTAGTGGAGTAAGAAGTACAATATTTCACTCTGAAATGTAGTGGAGTAGAAGTAGAAAGTAGCATGAAAAGAAAAGACTCAAGTAAAGTACAAGTACCTCAAATGTGTACTTAGGTACAGTACTTGAGTGAATGTACTTTGTTACATTACAGCACTGGCCTAGATTGTCTGCATTTGAGTCCCTTGTTGCCTTGTACTCACCTGCCTGATGGTGATTTAAGAGTAATTTAAGGTACTTAAGAGGCCTTTTTCTAAGCTTTTCAAAGAAAATAAAGACAGAAGAGTTAAATGCGAGATTTGAGGGACACTAGTTTAAATTAAGAAGTTTGTCCACAGATAAAAAAAATTTCAAGTTACTAGCTGATGGCTTTCAGCATTCAAAGAGGGTACTCACTGCCGGGGACGGTGTGCCAGGCTCCGCCGTTGATGATGTTGTTGTACGCCTGGAAGTCCTCGTAGTGGCAGAGGCGGCGGTGGGGGTTGGACATCGCCAGGTTAGTCGAGGCGTAGACGGTGGCCAGCCAGCGGAAGAAAGCGTCGTCCGCCGTGGGGGTGTCCTCCTGAGGGGCCCAGTCGCGGGTGCAGTCGAAGGGATAAGTAACCACCAGTTCTCCCCCGTGGAGGTTCGCACTGAGCACGAAGGGAATATCCTGCATCCAGCTGATGACGGCACGGGTCTCTGGCGCAACCTGGGAGGGATGGACTATCTGGATTAGCTTTATGTCACTTTTTAGACACTGATTTATAGGAAAGATTCTCATAACTGAACGCAGATAGTAACCTTAACGTTAGCTACTTGTCAACCAGCACATACATTGTAGTAACGTTAAGCTGGATCGATATTGATATGTATCAATAAATAAGTTCTCTTTCATGAAACGTGACGTGTCTGAAAATAAAATAACAGATTTCTCAGAGTTTGACATTTGGTGGAAACATTTGGGATAGTGTAAGAACACAACTCATAAAAATATATAACATAGGTATGGTCGTTTTTAGACATTTTAATGCAGAAAAGTTACATATTGTATCTTTAACTCTTCTTACATTCAGCAAAATAAACATTTGTTTCTTAAGCAAAGTTATACGTTTTGTTAGGCTATTTATTTTTGAAAGGTAAAAAAAAAAAACACAAAAAACATTATACAGTACAGGTTACAAAAAAATGGGTTCATGGACACCTGAGCAAAAAAAATGTCATTGTAAATTCAGTTGTCTTTAAATGTGTTTAAAGTTAAGTTATAATAATAAAAGATATGTGTGTTTAATACAGTTAAATTGACTATAGTACTATGTGGACTTCGTTGTGATGGTTTTAGTTTGGATTTCTCAGACTTCATTTATTAATCAAACCGGCAGAAAGTTATATACTTGGAGTTTCTGTTGATTACCTTTACATTTCTGTAGGTGATGTTCTTTTCTTTGTCTGTTCAGTCATTGTAATGATCTCTGCCTAAACTACCTTCTATATATTTCCATTTCTGTAGAATTGTAAGATTTTTTTCACCAGGAAAGACCTACCAGTCAAACATAAACATAAAAATAATACTTTTAAAGTGAATATATCAAAATGTGGTGACCTTTTTACTGTATATCTGGAGGCAGAGTTTCAACATGTGTTCTATTACCAAACATTGAGTGACAATATTCAGGCTTAAGTCAGCTCTCTGGGCTCTGAAATGACTGGTCTGATCTGAGGCTTGCATGCCACTACAGTGGAAACTTTATTTCTTCTTAAAACTGTCCACACAGCAACCTTTAAAAACTGCTGTTCAGTGTGACCTACATTAATGTGCCAACCCATTTAACCCTTTTTTAAGCAGAGTTAGCAGAGTTAGGCCCTTTGGTAATAGTGTGCTTGGTGAAGTTGAAGTATTCAATGTTTTTGAAGTTCTTTTTCTTGGTTTTACACAGGAAAGTTGTATTTGTATGTGATTCTAGTTTCTTTACCAACATACATTGCTGTCTACCACAATGTCATAATAATATTACAACCAGATGGTGCCAAAGCAATGCATTTTTAAATCCAACACAAAGTGGCTCTAAATTCTTAAACTTGATCAGCAATGCCTGTTGATTGTTACATTGTTTACACAAAAGTCACATGTCCTTACCATGGCGTCTTCTTGAGTGTAGTACTCTGGGATGGGGATGTAATGGTTGGAGACTTTAGATTTATCTGCTGCCGTCTCTTGGGCGTCCCACATGATGTTGTTCAGGTCTGGAAAGTTATGATTCAAGTCGATTCCTTCAAAGCTGTGTCGTCCATCTGCCCAGCCAGCCAGTTCAGAGCCCTGCAGTAGAGAAGTCCGTCAGAAACAGGGGCATTTAGACAGCAGACATTAACTATCACTGTTGGTAAGACTATGAAATGGGGACTTCAACTTCCATCATTTTTTTTAACGGGATCCCTTCCCTGTGCCTCTTCTATACAATTTAACTGCCTTTCCTTCCTCTCCTTAACTGATATTCAGTTGGTTTACTGGATTAGAAGAATCCTACCCCATATATTATTTTTCAACAGGATATACGGAAATTAAAGATGACAATAATTGCTACAACAGTGTGCACAAATTGGCAACTCCACCATTTTTGTCAAATGAGACATGCCTGAGATGTCTAACCATTGGGAATTAAGTGTGGACTTGCAGTCCAACAAGTGATGGACAGACAATACAAAGGAAGAAGCTATGCCCTCTCTCCTTAAAAACATGCTCTGCAAACGACAAGAAAACACATCTATTCATCCTACACAAAGTCACTTTTACTTCCCCCACCTTCTTATAAGCTTCTTCGTATCCATCAGGGTTCATGGAGGGCAGGAGGTGGATTCGAGTCTCAGTCACCAGCCGAACGATGCGTTGGTTGCCCTTCTTGTATTCTCTGCACAAGTACTGCATGAGGTTGAGGACGAGCTCTCGGCCAAGAGCCTCGTTCCCGTGCATCCCGGCCACGTAGCGAAACTCCGGCTCCCCTGCCAAGAGGGAAATTAAGAGAGTTGTTTTATTAGCCAAGCAGTAAGTGTGGAGGAATTTGTCTGGGCCAACATCAACTTATAGTAACAGGTCACCTTAAACATGAAGCACCTGAAATTTTTGATTTTATTCAGTAGGTCAAAGTTGAGGGCATATCAGGAACACATTCAATCTCCCAGATAAAACGTTCATCCTGTTTGTATTGTGTTAGGCAACTGGGTGACAGAACTTCGCCAATAATCATATATCGTTTGGCCAGACTTGATGGCAGACATTCCTAAGCGGAAACTCCCAAAGGTCCAAACTCTGCACTTCAAACATCAGCACAAAAACAAAAAGTGCCCCTCTTCTTAGATTTGGCACCAGTGTTCATGTTACCAGGAAACCACTGAAATTGAAATCAGCTGTCCTATAATTCCCGCTTTGGGAGTGAAACAGTTTTGAAATATGTTGCCTAAGAAAGAAAAGAAAAGCTGAATTCCACTGAATTCATTATAACGTTTTTGGCAGACGTGGAGTGGCTACAAAATTCTGCATCTGAAGACAATATCACACAAAAAATCTGTCTTGTTTGGTGGAGAGAGCTCTGGCTTGTTTATACAAGAGAAGCCTTCTCTACGAGACACCCCAGCCTCCCTGTGTGTTGCTGCTGCTGCTAAGTCTGTATAAATACTGGAGGATGTTAAACTGGGCCCCTGAGCTGCTAAACTCTGGGTAACCCGAGAAACAGGATGAACTCTGGTCCACTTTTGAGGTCTCAACTCATAGAAGAAGAGTTGAGAAAAGTTCTTACCTAGTTCATGTTTGCCGGGGTTATCTGAGATCTCCATGACGTACAGTTTTAGGCCCATGTAGCTTTTCCCGATGGTGTAGATGCGGGTGATGTCCGGACACTCCTCCGTCACAGACTTCATGAGCTTCAGGGTTAAGAAGACAAGTTGGACTAAAAGTCTTCAAAGGGTTAAATCTGAACTCTGAAATCTGCAAACTGTTAGGGGTCTGAGAAAAAGCTCTGGCACTAGCTTTAGGGGAAACCAAAGTTACTCATCATGCATGCGTGTGGGCCTGCAGCCGTTCTTCGCATTCACCTTTCTCATCTCTTTGTAGTTGTGTTGTCTGAAGTCCAGAGCATCTTTTGATCCTGGTTCTTGCTCTGAGGAGTAGATGTCTGTTGGATCTGTGAGGAAAGAGCACATTTACTTCCTTTTGTTGACAGACAGACAGACAGACACCCTAGCCCTTTAGAAACTGCTACAATTTCAATGTATTTTGACATATAAGTCACTGTGTTCAGTCCAGTGTTGTAGTCAAGTCACCAACTGTCGAATCGAGTCAAGTCTCAAGTCCCCAGTGTTCGAGCAGGGTCACCAAATAAGAGTCAGAGACAAGTCACCATTACCTGAGTTTGAGTCCGAGTCGAATTACAAGTCCAAAGAATAGCGACTTAGGTCCTCAAGTACTTCATCACTGCCTTTTACACCAAAAATTGTCAGAAACTTCATCCAACTTCCAAGTCTAATTTCATGAATGCTCGAGTCCGATTTTATAAATCCTTGAGTCCAAGTCATTAGTGCACGAGTCCAAGTCGAGTCACAATTCAGGAGAACGGACTTGAGTAGTCCATCTCTGGTTCAGTCACATACTCTATAGCTCTATACTGCAGCCTACCATCGACATGGCAGCCGAGTATCTCAGCCCTGAGGCAGATGGTGCCGTTGGAGTACCAGGTCTGAGGGTTGATGCGGATGAAACGGGCGACGGTCGGAACAGGAAGGAGTCCGAGCACCGGAGTCTCTGGATTCTGGTTTCCTTCAAATATCTGTACAATTCAATGCAACATCACATTGGTGTGAACATTTTAGCATCCCCTGCAAGATGTGCATCGTTGTTATGTTAATATAGAATAAGGATTAGACATTCTTAGCGGTGGTTGGTCCACCACTTTGGTCCAGACTGAAATATTGCAACAACTTTTAAATGGATTGCCATGAAATTTGGTGCAGATATTCACAGTCCCCAGAGGATGAATCCTACTGACTTTGGTGACCACCTGACTTTTCCTCTAGCACCACCATTGGGTCAAAAGTTTCATTTGTCTAATTTAGTTTTTGATCTGCAAAACTATCAGCCTCAGCTGTACTTTGTGTTTAGTGCTAATTATCTGATATTAGCATGCTAACATGCTAAACCAAGATAGTGAACATGGTCAACAGTATTCATGCTAAACAGCAGCATGTTAGCATTGTCATTGAAAGCATGTTAGCATGCTGATGTTAGCATTTAGCTCAAGACACCACTGTGCCTGAACACAGAGTCGCTAGCATGGCTGTAGATTTTTAGTAATCTACACACACTGAGAGACAATTATGGGATATATTTTCATTCAAGTGCAGTAGCTCATAATAAAAGAGTGAAAATGTTCAAAACTGTGCTGTTTCTTGACCCACGAACTAGCTTTCAATTAAGTCTGTTAAAAGCTATTTGGAATACTAACTGACAAACAAACAGGACTGAGATCATAACCTCCTTGGCCAAAGTAATAACCTTAAATTAAAGCGGAAATAACTTTTTGTTTAAACCTCTAGCTCCTTGGAAAGAGATCAGACGTCCAAAAAACTGCAAACAAGTTGCCAGTTTAGATCAAACCTTCACTTTATTGGTATTTCCACCTGCATGTTGCAGCCTTCATCAATGTGTATTTTAGGTTTGAATACACATTTTGATGTTGTAATAGTAGAGGCCCTATTTGGCAACTAACACATGCACCAAGTATTTCTAATATACTGTAATATACTGTATATAATGTTATGTAGTCAAACAATTACCATCTTGCTACTTTATTAGTTTTCTCTCTCCTTATGTAAGAGTAGTTGACTGTTGTGTTCAGGGTTCATATTTCACTTTGGCACAAACTCTTCAAAATCTGTTTTCCATCAGTTCAAGGTCCACTGGTCACGGTAGCTACAGTCCATAATATCAGAGAATAAAAAAAGGAGTTCTTACAGCTTCTTTTGTCCCATTCATGCAGGCTGTCCAGGTCACAGAGTCATTACTCAGCTGGACTTTGTAGGTGAGGACCCAGTCCCAACTGTAACAAAGACCAAGATGATAAGAAATAGATTTTTAACATGCAGACTTCAATGCAGTGAAAGAACATTGCGCTCTGACTTGTTTGACTGGTCTTTTTTGCGTGTGTGTTTTAGCAGCAGTTTTAAATTCCATTTTGGAACCAAACCTCTTCAGATTTGAATCCTGACACTACCTGACCTCCAGATGGAGTTCCGGCCCTGCAGGATGACTCCAGTGAACAGGGTGAGGTGCATGGCATCCACCTCCAGCCACTGGTGCTGGTCCTTATACTCAGCACACCAGGCTCCGTCGTACAGGTCCCCGTCCTCAATGCCAGACTAAAAACACATGTTACACAGAGTTTTTTTTTTTTTTTTTTTACAACTGCAGAATCCATTAAACTCCTGGCTCTGCCTCAATGTGAAGCAGTGCATTAAATGTTGTTGTTGACTCTGATTGTTAAATAATTGCTTTCATACTGCAGAACATGAAGGGGTGGCTGGGATGTGGAATAGCACTGCTGGCTCTGGGTTTTGCTGATTAAGTTATTGAAATACCATGAAACTCAACAAGAGCGCTTTCCACTGCAAATCCAGTCTGTAGTTTTATTATAGTTATAGTGTTAATTTTACTTGCCAATAAAAGCAGAGGGAAAAAGAGATGAAGATTGCGGGACATTTATAGTCCATTAGTTTAAGACATAAAACTTATAAATAATAAAACATGATAATATGAAGTGAATGAGTAAGAACATACTATTTAGTGATGTTCATTTATGCATCTTTATAATCCAAAACATAATATAGGAACCACTTGTACTTTTACAGAGATGAAGACTCAGAAATTTGGCATTTTATAAAAACTAAACTAAACTAAAATATCTTAGCCATTATTGGATGGATTGCTTTTATATTTTGTAACGACATTCATGGTCCCCAGAGGATGAATCCTAATGACTCGGGTGATCCCCTGACATTTCCTCTAGTGCCACCATCAGGTCAAAAGTTTATTAAGTCCAATACTTTTGGTTTATGACCAAATACAGAACTGTTTACATTCCCATCAGCCTTATCTTTACTTTGTGTTCTAATTAGCAAATGTTGGCACGCTAAACATCAGCATGTTAACATTGTCATTGTGAGCATGTTTGCATGCTGACGTTAGGATTTAGCTCAAAGCATCATTGTGCCTAAGTACAGCCTCATGCTCGCATGGCTGGATTAGATTATTAGATTAGATTCGATTCAACTGTATTGTCAATGTGCAGAGTACAAGTACAAAGACAACGAAATGCAGTTTCTATTGTTCACGCGAAAATGCCAAAAATGTAATGATTACAACTTCTCAAATGTGCAAATTTGTTTATTTTCGTTGTCTTACGTGATAGTACAATGTCTTTGGGTTTTGAAATGTTTTTTGGACATAAGTACAATTAAAAAAATATTACTTTGGGATTTGGGAACTTTTCATGGGCATTTTGAACAATTTAATATTGTTTAGACCACGATTGATCGACAAAGTATTTGTCAAATAATGAAAATAAGCCTTAGCTGCAGCTGTGTTATAATAGATTTTTTATCATCCTAGACCTCAGCAGGATCTTTCCATAAAACAAAATGTCACTCCACAGCCTCAGTAAGTGAAGTGAGTTCCTGTTTCCTGAAATTCTATTTCTTTGAACTTTTGAGAAGCAGCTCACTGTACTTTTTGTTTCAGATCTAGACCCACCTGGATATTCAGCCTGCCCCTGTGGGGACCCAGACCCGTCCGCTGGTAGGAAGAAGCCTGAATCTGGCTGTCATCGACCCGCAGGGACTCCAGGCCGAGAGGAGGACAGTCTGGAAGGAAAAGGAGATCAAATCTTCTGCGGGTTTGTGTCTGTGCTTGTCCGGAGATGCAGATCTTTAAAAAAACAGCTCTGGGACTTAGTGCTGAGGGGTTAAAAACTCTCCCTTTGTTTCTCTGAGTAGGCAAACACATGGCTGATGTAATTAGAGGTCCCAGCGGTTGTTATGTGGAATATCTCTAATCATTCCATGTCAGTTCAGTGGAAGTTTGGAGGCCCTCTGCAGAGGAAACCGCAGATAAGCGAATCTGTGGTTTGAATGTAACTTGAGACAAAGTTGAGGGGCAAGAGAGAGTAAAGTTAAACGTCCAGCAGAGCTACAGCTGCAGGGTATTTTATGGCTTTGGGAACAAGCAATAACAGAACCATCAATCACAAACACTGCAAGTACTGGCAAGACAAACAGCTATGTTTGTGGAGCTGTTAGGCCATTAATCAGTCATTTTTGCAAATGATCACTGTTAACTGTTAACAGTGCATTACGTGGTGGTGGCACGGAATGTGTGAAAAATACGTGTGGCCACCACGGAAAACAATGCCAAAGTCAATGAGAAGATGACGTAGCATTAAGAGCGACTATGGTAGCGAGTACTATGTAAGGCCGAAATTCCGCATAACGAGGTTGGTTGTGGTGGTGGATGGGTCAAACACAGGACTTTCACCCAGGAGATCAGGGTTCGTGTCCCGCATGTCAAGTTTCCTAAAGTCGCTTTCTTCTTTTCCGTCCTGTTCTTCTTGCGTGTCACGGAACCGTAAGCCCACCCACGACCTTTTCCTGAACCCAACCTCCCCGTTCTTCTCACGTGTCACGGAACCGTAAGCCCACCCATGACCTTTTCCTTAACTTAAGGGGCCGTGTTTATTTAACGGAATTCTTCCGTGGGCCCATCACGGAATGTTTTGCGATTCCGTGAAACTGCCACAGATTTTGAGTTAAGGGGCCGTGTTCATTTCACGGAATTCTGTGAGATCAGGTTGAGAAATCACTATCTCCAAGTAAAACATATTTCCGGGTCTTCTTAGTCTACAGTGATAGTAAATTGAATGTGCCGGTATTTGAGTTTTGGACTGTTGGACCGACAAAACAAGCAAATTTGTAGACGTCCCCTTGGGCTTTAGGAGATTGTGAGGGGCATTTTGGCACTGTTTTCTGACAAGTTATGCAGCCTGTTCCATCTCAAATCAAACATAAACCACGTTTTTATTTAAATGTGCAAACAGTTACAATAATTTATAAGGTAAGATTTGATTTCACTTATTTACAGACCTTTTCATAAGCTAATCCTCTACTCAGCTTTAACAAACACTCAATTAGTTGCAAAATATTTACTGGTTCTAGCTTTTTAAATGTGAATATTGTCTGATTTTTGTTGTTGATAGTAACTCTTTTTTTGGGACTGTTTTCTGGCATATCATAAACTAAACAACTCATCAATCATTCAAGAAAGTAATTGATAAAAAGTAATTGTTTGTAACATAGCTCTGAGTTACTCTGGAGCATTACAGTAACACTATTATATAAATTTTCTAATTTAAAAACCTGTTTTTCTCAGTGAACCCTCTACATTTACAACATGATGTTACCTGATTTATTCTTTCACAGGTTTACAAAAGCTGAGCAGATGTAAGTCAGGAGCAAAGGGTCTCTGAAAGGCACCATTAATGAATTGCACTTAACTCCCTGGCTTTTCATAGCTCCACGCTAAAATCAAAACTAAAATGGATTGTTGTCCTACCCAGTTCTGTTTTCTTAGCTTCTTTCTTGCTGTCATCTGTTTCTTCTTCTTTATTGTTGCTTTCTTCTTCTTCGCTGTCTTGGCTGATGTTTTTGGTGTCCAGCTGTTTGTCTCTGCCAGCGGCGGTGGGTAACTTTCTCTGTGCTGCTGTTGGAGTCGGTCGGTCTCTGCTGTGATCCTGCGGCTGCACAGTGACAGACTCAGCCGTAGTAGTAGTAGTGGTGGTGTTGTTGTTGGATAATGAATTAATCTCAGTTGTTGTATTGTCTGTCAGCGCTGCGTCGAAAAATCCTCCCAGAAAAATCACTGCAGCCAACGTGCACAATGACCTTTCCATCTTCCTCTTTGTTTGCTGCTGCAGAGTGAGGGGGAAAATAAAATTCCGGGCCAGTTTATGTGGAGATGACAGAGAGCCAGACCTCCGTCCACATCCCTCCTCCTTAATCCCACCTCCCCTCACCCTCCCTCCCTCCCTCCCAAAAATTCCAGCTCACGGGAAAAAATGGGATTCATAAAGACTTGAATGATTGCGGTTTACATGATGTGGGTTGTGTGTACATCAGTGACCCATTTATTCAACTATCACATACAAATATTTACTTTGTGGTAATATATGATGATAGTATGACAAGAAAAGTTAACATTTCTGTACAATTTACACCACATTTGTATTTGTTTCATCTTCTAATCTCTTTTTTTCTCTCATGACACGATGGAAAGTAACATTTACCCAAATAAAACTTTAACTCAAAAGAATTTACAAGCTACCCAGCCGATAAAGTACATAAAGTAATGAGAATAAGTTCCACCTTTACCAGCTTCAACATTATAGTGACTGCTAATCCAATTAGCATAATAAGGGACTTTGAATCTTCGCCTCTATTCCAGATGACCTGACCTCTTTTTGCATTAATAGTGTCATCCCAAATCCCTTAAAGGTGCCCTGCCACACAAAAACATTTTTACTTGCATTTTTTTAAATATGTTAGGTCAATATGTGTTTGTGTTATGTTGTGAATGTGAAAATGAACTGCTACCTCCTCTGTCGGCTCTAGCCACTGAAAAGAAATTAACTGAGAAATCAGGCCAATTACAAAAGCTGGTCAGTATGACGTGATGTTGCCTGAGCTCATTACTATTCATGAGCTCGCCCCCTGTTGCGCTGGGTAAAGGATGCTGATAGCCAGGCTCTCATTGGCCAGCTGTTAGCCAATCAGAGTCAAGCCGCTTAGATCGTTGAATATTAATGAGAACTGGGCCCTTGTGCCCCCGTGATATTAAGCCCCAACCCTCCTTTTGCTCTCTGGCTGCGCCCCTAACTGTGGCTAATATTTTCATACATTTTTAACCCCACCTTTATTCTTTTATTCTTATTCTGTATTTTATAAAGGACAACACACATTAACCAACATTTCAGTAAATGTGCCAGTGTTAGCCAGCCGGCTAATTTTCAACTGTTTGGCCAGATGATTTTAGACCAGAGCAACAGGAAACAGCAAGACATTAGTACAGGTTAAACTATACAGACAGAAGTCAACAAGACACCATACAGACAGCTAGAGCAACAAATAAGCTTTCTCAATAAGCCATGCAGAGCTACAGGAAGCAGCAAGACATTAGCACAGTTACACATCAACAGTATCCCCATATAGTCTAAGAAGAGGGGATATTATTAATGTGCAGTGATAAATAAAATGTAGGTAACACTGAATGAGTATTCTTGTGTTTATTGTTATATATGTATCGTTAGTCTTCTGTAGAACCAAACCTATGGAGTGTTGGTGGTATGTAACACTTAATATATTTGGTACCCCTGAAATTGCATGTGGCCCCAGCCTGGACCCTCCATTTCAAAAGGTCTAGAACCGCCACTGCTGGTAGGTGAGTTCTGTCACTAATGTTGCAGTAAACTGTCATCATGTGTCAGAACAGAAGATCTGCCATCAGTTCATATTTCCTCTGATA
The DNA here is from genome assembly GCF_008315115.2 of Sander lucioperca. Taxonomy (NCBI): domain Eukaryota; kingdom Metazoa; phylum Chordata; class Actinopteri; order Perciformes; family Percidae; genus Sander; species Sander lucioperca. The sequence continues at coordinate 7,676,644 of NC_050190.1, read as the reverse complement.
TCAATCCACTCAGGATATTGATAGTAGAGAGAGACATTCATGTTACAGAGTTTTCACACACATAAACCTTGTTTCAGTAACTCCACGGTGCTGCCTTTGACACTTTAGTTTATTTTTTTTTAAATTGTTATAATAATTGTTTTTTTTATCTTCTCTGAGCAGAGTTTATTCTTGGTTTTAGTTTGTCTTTTGCTATGTTTCAGTTTAATTTTCCTGTTGACTTCAGGGTTTGGTGGGGCCACGTTTGGACAAAGACACGCATCATCAAAATGCATGTAAGGTATTTGTCCTAGGTTCTCGGAGCTACAGATTAATACCACTGACTGTTTATTTTGTCATGGTCTGAAATTTCTCCTGGCTTTTAAAACCCAATTTCCCCGCACATTTATTTTACAGGAATAGTTTAAATTTTTTTTTTTGCTATTTCAGTTCACCGCCAAGCTGCAAATCTTCTCTCTCCACTCCACTCTGCGTTTGGACATGATGTTTTATCTTTCACGATTCACGTCGTCCTCCACCTCGCTTTGCTGCACCGACTCTCTGGGAAACTTCATTTTGTATACTCTATAACTCAACATCTTCTCCAGCCTGTTGTGCTACCAAATCATGACCTGCAGCACCTGCTAGTAACTCTGAAATGTCTTCAGAATAACTCCTGCTGCACCTCCTGAAAAACATCAAATGTAAAACAGCTGAGGCCAGCGTCCAAATTACAATATAAAAACCAGACAGTCAATAAATCCTCAGTGATTGTTGATGTATCTGTATCAAACTGTTGTGTAGATGTTGGATTGGAGAAGCAAGCTGAGATTTATTACAGCAACAAATAAAAGAGCACAGGTTATTTTAAATGGGACAAACACATCACCCCCTGCTTGTCTACTTCCAGCCAAAGCACTTATTTTTAAATTGTCAGCAAACCATCACATCTGTGTTGTATTTAAGTCACACTGTCATGAGCTTAAATCAGCTTCTGCTCACTTGGCTGAGTCAACATCTGGTAAAATGAATAATGTTGCATTGCAACATGGATTTAAAAGAAACAAGGAGTTTACTCTTTAAGCTGTAGGCTATATGACGTGTTCCCAGATGGTCTGTAAGCATGTAAACCAAACAGTCCATACAGTGAGGCTGTCTTTGTTTGTGTTTCCAGGTTTGGCTCAGCTGTCAGTCTCTCTGACAGCATTTGAATGATCTTCTCTTCAGCAATAAGTCTCCTGTACAAGTCTGAATTCATCCACTGCCATAGAGTTTAGAAATGGAAACATTTCAAACTGCTGCTCCAAACCAGTTGAATGTCAGTAATTATACCTAAAAATAAAAGAGGCAGAAAAAGTTATTTCATTTCAATTCATTTTAGGTGCAGTGTTGTCTCGCGTTGCCAGACCTATCTCCACAGCGCTGTGTCAGAGGTGCAGTGTGACAGGGTGAGGCATTGAAATATCAAACACATGACCACATTAAACAGAGTGTAAGCATCTCATAATGTTGCCCGTTTATACTCTTATTTAGGTAATCTCAGAGGTCACAGCTCTCGTACCAATCAAATAAATTATGTGCAAATACTAGTGTCTGGATTTTTGGGAGGAAAATATATGTTCATGTATGTTGTGCAGGAGTTTTATTTTTAAGATTCCTTTGCTAAAGCCATTATATAAACTTCATCAACTAAAGAGCGTATGGTAAGAATTTCTGAAGTTTAAGAGTTAAAGAAGTGGAAAATACTGACTTTTAGGTGATGATATCTATGTTTGAATCAAATATGAACTGCATGAGAAAAAAACTTCCTTTCTCTATGCAGATAACAAAGTAGAGCCAAGCAACTTCCCACCCACACAGTCAGGAAATGTACTTTTTTTTATATTAGTCATCTCTTTTTCTGAGAAACTGCAATGATAACAGTGCATCTGCACTTTGTAGCCAAATGTCATTATCCTAATAAGTCAGTCAAACTCTTGTTCTGGGAATTTCCCTTTAAAATGTCTTTGTTTGGAATAACAGGATTATATTTTATTATGAGAGAGTTTGTATGGAGACAGCAGTTGTGCAGTGCTTTGAGGACTGTGTAATGACAAATAATAAATATATAGCCTATGTAAATAGGTAGTAAAACAGTAAGTAAAAGTATATGAAGGCAAAATATAAAGTAACAATATAGTGATATTAAAGTAAAAGTCTAAGTTACATCATGTTGCTAACACGTGCGTTATAAAAATGCATATTATTATTATTAGTAGTAGAAACAGTAGTATCCAAAAGCATGACTTTTATTTTGAAATCGAGAATACCTAAACCTGATTGGTGCATTTCGACGTGACGTGTACACTAGAAATGGCCACGCAAGCGAATGGAATCATAACATTGCATTGAAGTGTCTTTACGTATCTTCTTATCGTATAATTTCAGCTATTTAATTTAACTTTTTCCATGGCGGCTGTTTCTAACTATCTTTGACAAGTGGAAGCTACAGAAAAAGTTAAATATTTTTGCCTGTGGTTCTATGAAAACATGTTGCTTGTCGCTGGGAAAGCTAACCGACAGCAGCAGCAACTAGCTAGCAAATGGCTGTTCGGCTTTGATGTCTGTCACCGTGCAAAGTAAGCGAACTACTGTCACTTTATACAAACTAGCTACTTGAAAGCATTGTGATTGTGATGTCTTAATTCACAAGCTAACTTCTGCATATCTCTTTCGTTGGATAGTGGCCTACATTTGACGCTAAAGCAGGAATTCACAGCTAAATAACGGCCTGGTTTCTCATGGAGGAGGTCCTTGGGCGCCTAACATGAAGTTGTATGTGTTTTTTCAGATGACAAGAAGACGAGCAAAGCAGTGAGACGGTTAGCTAACAGTATGTGACACACAAGCACTCTGCTCACACCCCCAAAAAGTTGTTTTTTAAAGATGCCTCGTCTGGAAGAGTTGGCCAACGTTGCCCTCAGGGTGCCGAGTATACTGGTGCTGGACCTGCTGTATAAATGTGACATAGAAGGTTTAACGGAGCACATCAAGGCCAAAAATGAAGACCTGCTTTTCAAATACAAATATGTAATCTGGAACATGTACTACATTGGTAAGTATGCATATGATAAAATAATGGAAATTGTACCCACATGCACAGAGTTGAACAGGCATAATATAGAACATATTGTTAAATCAAAACTACAGACTGATGAATATGTGGTATTTTAAAGTTTTGTGCAGCCCAACTAAAGAGTTGCGGTATCTTACCACTACATTTGGTAACTTAACATTATGTTGGTATTAGAGCTGGGCAATATATCAATATTGATATCGTGATATGAGACTAGATATCATCTTAGATTTTGGATATCGTAATATGACATAAGTGTTGTCTTTTCCTGGTTTTAGAGGCTGCATTACAGTAAAGTGATGTCATTTTCTGAACTTACCAGACTGTTGTAACTGTTCTATTATTTACCTTTACTCACTTAGTCATTATATCCACATTACTGATGATTATTTATCAAAAATCTCATTGTGTAAAGATTTTGTGAAAGCACCAACAGTCAACACTACAATATCGTTGCGGTATCGATATTGAGGTATTTGGTCAAAAATATTGTGATATTTGATTTTCTCCATATCGCCCAGCCCTAGTTGGTATCGATGACCAAGAAAGGCTTTGTTCGTCAACTGTGAGTTAAATGAAATAGAAAATAAAATGTTGTTTTATATTGTCCTTTATGTCATGATCTACGGACAAAATAAAACTATAAGTATTACGTTTTACAAGATGCTGAAATATTGAAAAGGACACTTATGGAATTTTAGAGTATCTGGACAATTCTTTGGCCACCAGGAAGAAAAAGCGTTGTTTAGGTATAGCTTTTTTTTTTCTTTTTTTTTATATATATATATATATTTTTATTTCAAGGACAAATGCTATTGTTTGTACAGAGATTGTATTTTTTACATTTTCAATCCCTCCCCGACCAACCCAGAACAGTCATCCTTACATAATATTTATTAATAGTAATAGTTCAAAATATGATGAGAATAATAATAATGATACAATATTAAAATAAAATAAGATAAAAAAAAAAAAAAATTAAAAAGAGAGGAAAACAGTTGGATACCACAAAAGTGTAGGTATAGCTTTTATATGGTGTTTTTTATTTATATTTTATTTAAAAGATTCCTTACACAACAAACTCCTTTTGTAAACCTGTTTCTGTGTAAAATGTGTTTTACGTTTGTTATTACCATTATATATGGTTTAGGAACTATACAATATATGTGGTATGCAGCAATGACTTGTTAGTCATGACCAGAGCTGCAACTATTCGACAATTAATCGATTAGTTAATCGACAAAAAAATGAATCACCAACTATTAGCAGCAGGTATTGTAGGACGTCACCTGGGGCTGTGGAATATTTTAATTTAGTTAAAGCCAAAGCCTTAAAAAACTGTGGAACAAAGTTTAAGTTGTGTAATTGGCAGCTTTGTCAGTTCAACATTGCCAAAATTGTTTTGAAAATATAGTAGATCTGATGGCAAGAGTTGGATGTGATTCCACTTTGTGTGCCTTTCTAGTGTGTATCGTTTCTACTTCTCAAAGAGTGTCTACTAGTATCTTCACTCTCTTGGCTTCGTCAAACACAGAAAACATAACGTGAGCTTTTCCATTTGCCTTCCAGGTCATCTGATAAACGTGGTGGTGTTGGTTCTGCCATTGAGACACATTGTGATGCTCTACCTCCATATCCTCGCTGCCATGCTCCTGTACATGGGGCATCAGATTTCTAAGTGAGATGCCCTACTACTACTACTACTACTACTACTGCTGCTACTACTACTACTGCTACTACTGGGCTTCCAAGATTTATTGTACCAGGATCAGTTTTCTCTCCTGACAAAGTTTGGCTGCAGCGCCCCTCCCTCTGTGTATCCAGTTTCCTTCAGCCTGATATTTCATTTTAGAAGACAGAGTACTGTTTCACGTGTTGTAACGTGAGAACAACCAGTGGTTTCTGGCTTCAGGCTTGTTGCTATAAAGAGACCTGAGCTGACTTATTTGGATAGCAACACACAAGTGACTTAATTTTGATATATATATATATATATATGAATTAATACAAAAACTGATTCCACAATTAAATTAAATTTGATCTTTTACTGTCACCTCAGTTCATTTATTTATTGATTTCTCAAATTATTTAAGTATTTCATTCCTATCCTATTCCTATATTATATATCCTATCCTATCCTATATCCTATAATAATGTGTTATTTATTTATATACCCAGTGCTGATAATACAGTCAAAGTACCTCTGAGTAAGGACAAGTACTTACTCTAAAGAACAAGGTAATTGTTCAGCGTAAGACAACACCTCAGATAATTGTGTGTTGCTGTGTGTAATTCTAATGACGTGTCTGTTGAAAGCAACCAGCATATAGTACATTACATTACAAGACATACCATATAGTTATAAAGCCTGGTTTCTTGTTGTGTTTATTTTACAGGGATTATGTTCGTGAGGAGCTGCAGTACGGCTTTGAAGGAGCAGTGTACCTTGACTCTCTGGCCTTCAACAGATTTGTCTCTGCAATGACTAGTGAGTCCCGAAACCAAAGTTACATGTAAAAACGAAGCATTTAGGCTCATTTAGATTCATATTCACAGACTATTTTGTTTTTGAAGGTTGCATTTCGTACGGTTCTACTCAAAGCCGAAGCTTTATAACCGTCCTAATGTTATTTTCTGTTCAGGTCAGATTATTCTCAGCACGCTGTGTGCTTTCCTGATGAAGACCAGAAAGGTGTGGTTGTTCTCTGCTCACATGCTCCCCCTGCTGGCCAGACTCTGCGCTGCGCATCACACCACGCTGTTAACCGTCAACACTTTCTCCATGGGACTGACTGGAGCGGGAATCGCCGTGTTCCTCCTCTCGCATGTCTTTGTGCCATATCGCCTCGCAAAGGCTGCCTATTCAGAGCTGCTGCAGCTGGAGGTACTCTTATTCTGAAATGTATTTATATTAAAGCATTTTCACCTTTTGTAGATGCATATGCCCTGAATATTTGAAAAGAGTTTCCAAAAAAAAAAAACCTCAATTGACAAAGTTATTAAGATATTTTGTCTGTTTTAGAGTAGCATTGCATTTTCCATTTTATTCCTACCTTTTTAACTGTTTAGAAATCTTCATCTTACTATACTACACTTGTAGAAATATCTATTAAATGCAGCTATCAAATATGTTGTGGTTTTTCAAGTATAAATAAATCAATGTTACGTTTTATACTTATTTGTTTTCTATGAGTTTATTTTATTACTCAGAAATGTTGTTTTAACAGTTCAGACAAGATTTGTGTGTTTTAAGGCCCTGACACACCAACCCGACGGCCCACCGTCGGCAGGAAAGGCAGTCGGACTGATCAGTCGGCTCCCCGAGGTCAAAAAGTGCCTGGGAACACATCGAAGCGACGCCGACTTGAGCGTACGTTCTGCGCGTGCGTGAGACGTTATACGTCTCCGTAACAGCAGGCGGCGCTAATCTGTATTGTCGGAAATCACGCAACATCTCTCTAGACCTCGTAAACACAGAGCACGCTGACGTCAGTCACGTCAGTCACCGGCCGATTCAACAAGTCAAATCGGCCAAAATGAACTGACGACAGCACAGAACACACCAAACAGACTCCAGTCACCGACCTCGCCAGACCGTCCGACGGCCGATAATCGGGTTGGTGCGTCAGCGCCTTTAGCAACGTATTATAATGGAAGGTGACCCACAGTTTCAATATGCTGCTCTTACTTTTTAGTTATCTGTAATGACTTTTTTGGTCACTGTGTCGTGTTGGTCACCTCGCTGGTTTCCTGTCCCTCAGGTGATCGAGCTGTACAGACTTCTGGCTGTGGGAATCTCTCTGTGGAACCAGTTTGCCGTCCCAGTGCTCTTCAGTGTCTTTTGGTTTGTTCTGTTCATCGTCCAGCTGTGCTCAGACACCATGTCTGGCCACGCCTCTGCAGGCCATCAGGGAATCATGTTCTTCCTGCTCACCAGGTGGGATGTGGTTATGTGGAATATTATTCCTTTGTGTGTGTTTGTACCCGACATTACACAGGTTGTATTTGGTTTATAATTTTTGTGTTTTCTTTGCTACATTTATTGAACCCTACAGTGTCTCTGAATGCTGTGCCACACCGTACTCTCTTCTGGGTCTGACCTTTGTGGTGTCCTATCTCGCTCTCGGACTGCTCAACCTATGCAAGTTCTACCTGGGAGGTTACGCAGGGGTTCAGAATGACAACGTCATGCACAGGTGAGATGTTATCTCCAGTTTTATACTACATCACAAATTAACTTCTTTTGGTCCACATTTAAACTTGCAATAACAGATTTTTTTGGCCACTATTTTCTTTTGCTACTACATTGACATATAATCACCCTTTAAGTTGAACTTGTTAGAAAACAGTTGCTTATACACACATCCAGCGGTGGCGGTCAGAGGAACGTTATTATTCATTTGGAGTCATGTTTGTGTCTGCAAGATGAATGTAAGTCAAATATTTAATTTCTTTTAGCACTTTTTTGGTCTTTACCAACTCCTGAGAGAAATATCTGGCTCTGGAGCTTAAAGTTCCAAGATGTTCCCCGGCTAGTCTCTATCTGTGTCTGTCTGCTGTGTGGTGCTGAGCATGTAGCATAAAGTGGGTTTTAGAGCTTTTTTGCGCCCGAATAACAATACATTTACGCATCAGACACTGCACTGAAACTCCCTATAAAGCTCCATGAAGGTGGGTTCATCACTACAAGCAACCCCTTTAACATAATCCAATTGTTTCCAAATTATCACTTGATCCAACGTTTTATATATTAAAAAAAAAGAAGCTTATTTGAGTATATTTACGTCTGTTTGTTAGTTTCTTCAATATTTTGCAGCTATTGTCCTTTATTGTAGAACGTTTCTATGTTAATGGTCAGTTACCACTGGGGGGCGCCCAAATCACATGGTGGCAGCAGACGTGGCAGGTGATTTAACTGTGCCCAGGGATAGGTTTCTTGGGAAATTCTATCCCTTTGTTTACTTACCAAACAGCAGCATTGCTTTCACCAACGTGATATGCTGTCACTGTAATCATTGACGTGGCAACTACCAATTATTGTATTATTGCTGATTATTTCATTGATATATAGATTATTGTTTTGATTATTGTCTTCAAATTATTGTCTTCAAATTATTTGTTTCGTTTAACCAACAGTCCAAAACTCAAAGATAATCAATATCAGATATTTATATATCACATAAGACAAAGAAAAGCCGCTCACAATTAGGGCTGGACCCGAATATTCGAATATTCGTTCGGTGGGTTGGTCTTCGATTTCAAAATTTGACATTCGAATATTCTTTTTTTTTTGCACAACCTGGCATCCCCCTCGAAACGGTTCTCATTCGTGCTTGAATATGTTCGAAATATAATACTCTCTTTTCACAATCACAATCACAAAATATCAGACAGTAATCAGACTTTAGCGTCATGGACTCATGGCAGTGCGCTACCCCCCTGGCCCGTTATGAACGCTAATCAGCACATCTGTGTTCATCAACCACCAGAACCGGACCGTGTGTGTGCACACGCGTGGGTGTGCGCAGAGAGAGAGAGAGAGAGAGAGAGAGAGAGAGAGAGAGAGAGAGAGAGAGAGAGAGAGAGAGAGAGAGAGAGAGAGAGCGAGAGCGAGAGAGAGACGGTGTTGTCTTGTGCGTTCTGCATGTGGTGTCTGCTGATGTGCAGGTTACCTTCCCCCCAAACACGGACACACATATATACAGATACGTCTCGCTTTATAAGATAAATAGCCTGCCTATAAGTGGCACCACGCTCTGTCTGCACTTGTTGTGTGGTTGTGCTTTGCATGTGTGGGATTCTGATACGTCCTTAAATTCGGGAATTGTCGTTTGTTTATTCAAAGTCAAAGACAGTCCAAAGTAGTGCAACTTTGCCCGTTTTTGTGGGTCTGAGGTGTATGTCAGATTTTAGCTGCCAAAGCTCCGCTGCTCTCTGTCTCTGGTCCTCAGTGTGAGAGGGGGAGTGGCCAGCGGCTAGAGCGGCAAAAGCCAATGTGTGCTTCTTTTAGTGATATATATTTAACGATATCTTTTGCATTTATAATCCAAACAACGTCAAACTTGGCACTGCACTTACTCGTGCCCGTAGCAAGACACATGTCAAGTTTGAAATCCATCGGACTAACGGTTCGAGAGATATTCGCATAAAACCCAGACAGACAGAAAGACGTTCCTGCAATTTATAGAGAGATAATAATATGTCCTCTCTCCGAAGCTTCGAATATTCGATGCTCATTACTACCGAAGCTTCGAAGCTCAAAAAATGGTATTCGGACCAGCCCTACTCACAATTAAGAAGCTGGAAGTAGGTAATGTTGGATATTTATGCTTAAAAAGTTACTTAAATGATTAATTCATTGTAAACAATTGTTGCTGATTAATTATCTGTCAGGTTATTAATTGACTTATCGTAACAGGCTCATTATTGTGATTTTGTTAAGACATTTTTATTACAAAGGATTTATAATAAGAAGAGCAGTATTATTTTTCGAGAGTGGATTTATCTTAATCGAGTAGCAAATGTAAACTGATTAAGTAGAAAAAGACAAATAAAATGTGGGCACACAGATGTTCCAGAGGGTAAAACAGTGTAAACACGTTGTAATAGGATAAGTGCTGAAGCTGGTGCACAGTTTGGAGTTTGGTGCAAACACAAGTGAAAAAAAGGTCTGCAGGAGCTTTTGCTTTTTTAGTTCATGGACTTACATGAATAGAGTTGTGTTTGAAGTGGTGTAACCTTATAGAAAAAACAGTCAAATTAAGTCCAAGTCCATGTTACTTCTGCTATTCTATCATGTTTCTAATTCTTTACCCTCCTTGTCTTCAGAGGTGTGACCGAGGGCGTCACTCTGCTCCTGCTCGCTCTCCAGACAGGCCTGTTAGATATGCAGGCACTGCAGCGCACCTTCCTCCTCAGCATCATCCTCTTCATCGTGGTGACTTCAACCCTGCAGTCAATGATCGAAATAACAGATCCAGTTATTCTGGCCCTGGGGGCGTCCCGCAACAGGTAAAAGCAACAACATCAGTGGAAATCATTTCTACTGGCGAGTAGGGGTGTAAGAAAAAATCAATACACTTAAGTATCGCAATATTTTATTTTGCAATACTGTATCGATTTTCAAAAAGGCAATATTGAATTTTTTTTGAGACGCACCACTAGTGTCCTTGCCTAACAGTGCCTAGCAGTGCCTGAATTTTTGCTAGAAGCTAACAATGTAGCTATGGCTGAACTTTGGCCTACTTCAGCATATAAACATTAGCTCACTAAGAACCTGTGAACCACAATCCCAAACTGGCAGTTTGATTTTCTGTGTACTGAATTGTAAACTTCTTTGACTTTTATGAATATCGTGTCTTTTTTTACATATTAGTTTTTCTAAAAAATTATACTCTTAAAAAAAATCCCAATATATCGCCTTACACACAGTATCGAAATATATTGAATCGTGACCCATGTCGTGACCTATGTATTGTGATACGTAGCGTATCGGCAGATTCTTGCCAACACACAGACCTGCTGGCGAGATTCAGGATTGAAAATTGAGCCAAGTACAAAATGTTTTCCAAAGTTTTCTGAGGAATTTAGGTTGTTCTTTTCCTTTCTTCTGTGCTTCTAGGAGTGTGTGGAAACACTTCCGTGGCCTCAGCATGTGTCTGCTTCTTCTGGTTTTCCCTGTCTTTATGGCTTATAAAATCTCCCAGTTCTTCCACATGGACTTCTGGCTCCTTATACTGGTGTCTAGCTGCATGCTGACCTCCCTTCAGGTAGGGCTTTCTTTCTCTTTCTTGTGAAATGTTGAAGACAGGAAGCTGGATTACTCTTTGTAGCCCATGTGTTTGAAGAGTTGAACAATTAAGACTTTCATTTATTCATTTCAATTATTGACATTTTTATTTATTCATTTCTGACAAAAGTTCCCACTTGTCAGACATATTCCATCACCTATTGTTGACAACTTGTCTGTTTAATTAATGGCACCTTCTTGAATGTGAGCAGTTTGATTGACATACTTCAGATATTCACTCAGTGGCATTTCATTCAGTGAAAGATCCACTCTTTCATTTATTTTTATTTCTAATGTATTATATTGATAATAATCATGGTATTATTTATGCTTCTATGGTTATGCTTATGCTTTAAGTGTGTAGACCATAGGTGTAGATGTTGAAAAGTCATGGCTTTGGCGCCCCACAGTGGTCGTACCAAATAAGACACTGTGGCAGTAGCAATGAACCCCCTACAAACGAAAAACGTATGCTATTACAATAATATGAAAGATGTTATAATCACATACAAATTCTCCATATACACCTGTAAAGTAAAACAAAAAAAACTCCTTTGATTAAACATTGTTAGTTCCGTCATAAAGTAGGTTATTTGTAATATTCTAAATGAAAGTGTGTAATGTTTGTCCAGGTTACAGGCACTATGCTGATCTACTCCCTCTTCATGGTGGAGCTGTTCCGCAGCGACCCCATCGAGAGCCTGGACGAGGTGATCTACTGGGTGAATGCCGTCAGCAGGGTGCTGGAGTTTGTGGTGGCACTCTGCGTGGTGGCGTACGGCACCTGGGAGTCGCTGTTCGGCGAGTGGAGCTGGATGGGCGCCTCCGTCATTATCATCCACTCTTACTTCAACGTTTGGCTCCGAGCTCAGTCTGGCTGGAGGAGCTTCCTGCTCCGACAGGAAGCGGCAAAGAAGATCAACTCCCTCCCCAGAGCCACGGCTCGACAGCTGCAGCAGCACAACGACGTCTGTTCCATCTGCTTTCAGGTTAGTGGAATGAATCTGTCTCCGTTGATCCCGTTCCTTTGTTTGCTGCTTCCATGGCTGTACTACAGCTGTAGCGCGCTGGGTTTGTGTTTTTACAGGTATATCTGGCAACCCGGCCAGCTGTCAAAATAGGCAGTTGATACCAACACACAGGCCAAAACACAAACAGATATTCAGTCACGGAACGGATATTTTAAAGGAGAAAATACTGGCTTTAGCATTGTTGTTAGAAAACATAGTATTTCAACTTAGCATGTTTCCTTAATATCTGATGACACATTGTGGTATTTTCTTTGATTAAATACAGTAAATATATTACATATTGCACCTTTAGGATCGTTGTAGTTTTAGTGTCATAATTATATCAACCATGTTTGATTTTTTTTGTTGTTGTCAGATTTATTGATTGGTATTCTTACTGTCGTCAACTGAGTCGTCCAGTTGTTCCCCCCACTTTTACTTGCTATATGATGTATTTTTCCCAGCGGTGCAGTTGACTCCTACAGCACATAATGAAGCATTCAGTCTAACTCAAGACTTTTCCGATCTATAGTATGTTTTACTGGAGTGTACATTATTGCGAGTCATTTATTCTTTTGTTGCTAATGAGAAAAAAAACATTCTGCGTGTTTTTCCATCAACTCTGACAAAACCAAGCAGCTTACTCTTGTTTATTTTGAAAAGCCTATTCTGACATTCTGTCTAGCTAACACTAGAGTTTGTTCCATAAGGACAGTCGAGGCTTCCTTTTGTTGTTTGAGAGATGTGGCTAAATGTGCAGCAGCAGTGGCAGCAAAAACTGTCCTGTCCTGTTAGTTGTGTCCTGAGGAGTGTCCCGGGACAGTGACAGTCAGACACTGTCCTGTGACTCCCATGACTGTCCCGGGACTATCATGGGAGTCACAGGACAGTGTCTGACTGTCCCAGGACAGTCATGGGAGTCACAGGACAGTGTCTGGGAGTCACAGGGCAGTGTCTGGGAGTCACAGGACAGTGTCTGACTGTCCCAGGACAGTGTCTGACGGTCACTCCTCAGGACACTACTAACAGGACAGGACAGTTTTTGCTGCCACTGCTTCTCTAAATGTGTCCACAGTCCATTATCCACATCAGAAACATATATTTATACCAAAAATATCATCACAATATCAACATTAGTATAGAGTCAAACCTTTTGTGATAGTATTGCCCAGCTCTAACTTCATGTGGCAGACTGTGAACATGTGACATGCACTACTGTGTTTATATATAGTACTTGTGTACCTATTAAGCATGTTGTTCCTGTCTTTCCAGTTTAGCGCCACCTCTCCTCGCACTGTTCAGACACGATGCTTGTGTTTGTGACATGTTTTATGCTAAAACAGGATAATGATGTTTTTTATTTCCCTTGTCGTTGACACCGATGACAGGTTAATTGTCAAGAAAGCAGCTACAGAATCTTGCTAATAACAGAAAACAGCTGTAGAGAAGATGTTAGCCTTAGCATTTTCTGGTTTAAGAGCTTTTAAGATACATCAACATTACAGCAGCACGGTTACAGGCTGAGAGGTAAGGAAACAAATAAGCAATGCTTTAAGTGTAATTAAATAGAAAAATAAAACTAAAACTAGAGACCATCTTGACCATCCGACTCCCTGCCCCCCTACTTCCGGGTCGCCCTTGCTCGACCCACACCCATCTTCGAACTCGGGCCTTCATTTTCTTCTCAACTGCACACCTGTAAAGTTTCGTGACTGATTCTTGCAGGACTATTAAGTACAATTACAATATATACATAATAATATAATAAAGTATGCTGCACACGGCAGTAATACAGTACTATAAAGTATATATGATAGAAGAATGCTATCATAAAGCCTATAATTCAACATCATCAGATTATTTGGCCATCAGCCATGGTTTAGTAAATAAACATAATTATAACTAATATGTAATAGTATTATAGATATGTTACTTCTTCATGAAACTGCTACATACTGGTCTATAGGTAATGTTTTCAGTCAGTTATGTCTCTCCTACTCACAGGAAATGAGCTCTGCTGTGATTACATATTGCGGACATTTCTTCCATGGCAACTGCCTCCGCAAGTGGCTGTATGTGCAGGAGACCTGCCCCATGTGCCACCAAGCGGTCCGACCCACCCTGAGCGGTCAGGGCCCAGCTTCAGGCGACGCTCCGGCGGCTCCAACTCAGAGGGACACGGGCCCCGATCTGGCTGCACAAGAGGGAGATCAGAACCAGGACAACGGCACGTCCCAAGAAACGCAGAGCGATGCTGTAACTCCTGATCCCACTGAGGAGGAGGAGGAGACTAAAAGCTTTGAGGATGGAGATTGTGGGTGCGAAGATAAAGACAAACCCACTGAAAACAGCAGGGAAGCTGTCCAAGGTCTTTGTTTCAGCTCCAGTGGAGACTTTGTTGGATTTGTCAGCCCAGTGTCGAGCTGCTCTTCAGGGGAGAGTTTTAGTCCCCATGAGCTGCTGGGTAAAAAGTCTCCTCCTAACATGGACGACCAAGGGGAGGTGAGTGTCAAGGACTCACCGTCGCCATCGACTTTTAATGAGTACACGGTGGAGAGCCAATCTGACTCTAATGGAGCAGAGCTTGAAGACATCAGTACTTTCTGTCCCAGAGTGGCACAGAATGCCAACGGTAATAAACATGACAGCTGTGAAGAGACATCTGAATCATGGAACAGCTTTGATTCACCAGAATCGAACAAAAAACACGAGGCATCTGGTGTGAGCCTTGTCGATAGCCCGTCTGTCAAATCATGTAATAAAAACTCAGGACTCTTAGACTGCATTGACGATCCTCAGAGTCATAAAGGAAACCACACGTATTCAGACTCGGACCTGGATGGACTCAGAGAGGCTGAAACTGTCTCAAAGACGCCTCGGCTGTCCTCCGATGCCTCCTTCTCTTGCACAAGCACAGACAACAGCAACTGACTGCCCTGCATCAGTGCCTTGACGGTGTGAAAGGGTGACCCCCCCCACCACCCCACCCCACCCCCATAATAGGGAAATAAACACATTTGCCTTCTTTTGTGAACCAATCGTAAAATATCTTTTACCAGACATTGTAATGAATGTGCTTCAGTTTAGCAAATAACATGCATCTGAATGAATATAGAGACTAAATTGTGTTGGGTTGTACAACTGTAAAGAAATTGTAAAAAAAAAAAAAAAAAAAGATATATATTATAATTCATAGAGTGTAACTATAAAGCCATTATCTTGCACCAATATTTACCAAATTCTAGCAGGTTACAAGTAAAGATGTTTACTTGGTGAAATTAAATTGCATTTGATTCATTTGTTTCCAGTGTTTCCCAGTAGTTCTCATGTATTGAATTTTTGTGAAAGCAAATTGGCAAAAAGAAAAGTTTCAGCATTTGTCTTTGTTATTCATGAATCAGCCTTTTGTGCTGCAAAGGTTATCTGTCTCCCAGTATTAAATTACTGCTGTGATTTTTTTTTTTTTTTTTTTTTTTTTTTTTACACCGTAGTTTCTGTATTAAAAAAATCATGACAGGTGATCCTAACATTGTGTGCCAGATTTATACATTCTAAACAGCATTCTGTCGCCGTAAACTTAAGAGAAATGTTTGTCTGATATGTTGATTCTGAGATATTAAAGCATTCTGCATCACTGTTATTTCACAGGTATCTACAGTAAGGTATATATGTCCTACCTAACATATAGTTAGTAACATACAAAGTGTTTTCTTTTTAATATCTTTGCCGATGTTGATATTTATACATGAACATATGAACCTTTTATCGATACCAAACGTTTTCTACAACTGTAAGGTCTTCTTTAAAAAAAAATGTTTAAAATGTAACAATTTTAAATTTCTTTAAACATTGAAATTACAGTAAGTAAAAAAAAAAAAATCTCTCTGCCAACCTTGACTAAATGTGACCCATATCATTGCCAGACTATTAACTCCCACTGCTATCTGTGCATTGTGTACTGTATTCCTATGCTGGGATGTTACACGGCTCCAGGTTTGCTGTATAGTATAGTGATTTAATTAAACAGTACAGTAAGCACAAGATCAGCCAAAATAATAGTTTAGCCTACCCTCGCTGATATAAATGGGGTGGACAAAATAATAGAAACACCTGTCAATATACAATTTATCAGCACCATAAACTGCAGCCTCCAAAAATGATCATACAGTTGATTCAACACTGCTCCATAACAGTTTCAACCAAACATGAACATTATAATCATCGTGAAGGTAGGATCTGACTGTTGTATTAGACTGCATTAGTTTTAGCTAGGTGCACCTGATTAACTGGCAACTGAGTGTATATGTTACGGTGTATAATCCACAATAAGTGTGATTAATACAAATCTAAACTAGGGCTGCAACTAACAATTATTTTCTTTATCGATTAAGTGTTTTCACAGTAAAATGAAAAATGTTCCTCACAGTTTCCTGGAGCCGAAGGTGACGAATTCAAATGACTTGTTTTATCAGGACAACAGTTGAAAATCCAAAAGATATTTATAGTTTACAATCATACAAGAAAAAGAAATGCAGACAATGTTCACATTTGAGAAGCTAGAGCCAGTGAATGTTTGGCATTTTTGCTTAAGAAATTACTCAAACAATTGATATAATTGAATAGTTTAATTGGTTACTGACTAATTGATTAACCAACTTAACCAGCTATAAATAACATGAATGATGGCTCTAGCTGTTCCACATTGCACATAAACTCTACACAAGTCTAAATGTGATTTTTCTGTGACTTCTAAGAGATCTGCATCAATCTGCAAACAATGGAACTTTTGTATTCAACAAATATTTACATATTCACTTTAAATGAAAACAAAAAAGCACCACCCTGATTCGTTGTATGGTTTTAATTTTCTTTATTGAAGGGAAAACTAAAAAGAACACAGAGCCACAAGTTGATTATCAACCATTAGCTTTGCATCAATATTTTAGGGCTACAAGAAAACATTGTCAAAGTCTCGGCCGGGATACAGGGTTGTTATTTAGATAAATGTAATTGTATTGTCTACCCTTCAGTTAAGTTGTATTTTTTTTTTTATCACCGTTTTTATTCATTTAATTATTAATTTTTCCCTACAAGTCTGTAGCTAGTACATCTATCGTATGTCCTGATAATATGAGAATGTATCGCCTTATTGAGAGTGTAGACACGACTGTCTTGTTATCTTTATTGAGTAACGTTATAATGGTGGACCTGTTTTATAAATTGTGTTTTTCTCACATGTATGTGTGAATTAACACAATAAAGTTGAAGGGAAAAAAAGCTCAGCTGCCAACTGGACCGCCTTCTCATCATAAAGCTTCAAATACATGTCGACAGCCGCTAGTTGGCTAACGGCAGCAACCGAAAGCAGAGGAGCTTTGTCGTCCGGGTTACTTCACCTGGCACACGCACTTAATCAGCCTCAACCGGGGACTCAAATAATACAATACAAGACGTCGAAACTACGGGGAAGTGAGGGTTATCGAAGGACAGTTGTTAGGCGAAAAGAAGCTGCATAAAATCGGCAGCTATCTTTGTTACCAACTCCGCGCATACGTAGTTTTAGCTCGCTAGCTAACTACGCTAGCTCGCGAAGAAAGGCCGTCGAGTTGACCCAGCGTCAATTATTAAAGAGATAGCGGAATCACCCTGGCATATCACGGTTGCCCCTCACTGCTTGGATCGGAAAACCTTCAAATCAAAGAGAACATCGAGAGAGGATGGCTCTGAAAAGGATCCACAAGGTAAGATAGCGTCGTTACCCTCATCTAGCGACGTTAGCCTCCCACATTGCCGTTCTTGACACCGTATCCTGTGAAACATGGCGGTGAAACATGTTCGGGGAAGTGTAAAGTCTGTGTTTTACAATCATTTGTTGTGTTTATGGTTGAGTAAATTGACAGCTTTTTACTCTTGACAGTGGCACCGCCTGGCACACACGAGCTAACGTTAACAGTTTGGGTTAGGTTCAGTGTGTTAGTCTAAAGTGAAAAAAAGGCCGCATTAATTGCCCAACACTTCATACCTTTACATAAACACTAATATGACTGACTGCTATGTGGTTAACGTTATAGCACCAATCCTTTACTGGACCCTCACATTGATGTGTCTTAAAAAATCGTCTAACAATTTTATAATAGCGATACTCCCGTGTACCCAAAACCCATGACTCATATCACTCACTGAATCTGAGTTAGCAATCAAAGCTGTGTTCATGATAAACTTCTTTGGTATGTACAAGGAAAAAAAGAAAACAGTCACACGTCATTAGAATTTTGTATTGGTGCCAATACTATTGAAGTTAATGGAACTGGGCAAGTCGCACTATAACCCATGTGTTTTTACATTGGAGTGAAAAATGCTTTAACAAAATAAAACACATCACGTGTTTTTATATATATATATATATATATATATATATATATAAATATAAACGTGCGCGTTTGTTTTCCTTGTTATTGGGTCTCCAAATAGATCATGGCTATGTCCTGCAGCTACATATAGCGCCACTCAAGCGCCTGTTTGGTCCAAGATAGGTGCTACATCATGATACATGGCCAAACGGGACATGTCCACCACATAAATCATAACAACGATTAGGACAGAGGCTATAGTGTAACATTTGCTATCACTCTTTTACACCTTCACGAGTATTATTTCTTAGTAACCAGGTTTTACCTCCAAACAAATGTAGGATGTCTCAAAGGATATATTACTGGCAACTGTTTCCTTCTTTCTATTTTCCTTGGGTATTTGAGATATTTGTTCTTTACACATCACAGGGTGTGTTCTGGCAGTTAAATGGAGGAAATTGGCAACAATATAGTGGAGCAGTGTAACACCTTCTGAAGTGTTACTGTAGCTTCATTGCTTCAGTCTGCTGTTTACTAGGATCTTCTTCCAAGGGAATCCATAAACATACTTGTGAAATGGTGCGTGTCAGAAGGCCAGGGTGGGGCAGTGACCTCCATCTCAATCTAAAGTAGTCGTAGACCTAAAATTAACAGTAAAGGCTCATATATGCTTGGGGGGGGGGTTGTCTTGCTGTTAACTCGGGAGACGATAACAAGGCGGGCCCCCTTCCCCTGAACTGGTGCAGGAGATAACCACACCGTCTGAGAGAGGGTTGTGAAATAAAATTTAAGCACTTGACTTCTTCTGTAGTATCTCCTTTCCCCAGTATGTGACATGTATACTCAGGATGTTGAGTGCTGCTCAGTCTTGCACATTCATTTCAGGTGACGTCGTATTGTTTTGTCTGTGAAGATTACTGTGGTCTAATTGATCGTTGTTCTCAACTTTGTTTTCATCCCAGGAGCTTAACGACCTGGCTCGTGACCCTCCAGCACAGTGCTCGGCAGGCCCAGTGGGTGATGACAGTAAGTGTCTCAGAGCGGGTCCAAAGTTTTTAGGGCTGCAACTAACTTACTTTCATTATTGATTGCCGATCTATCATTTATTTGAAAGAATCGTTTGGTCTCTAAAATTCCAGAAAATTGTGAAAAATAGCCGTTATAGTGGCCGGATTGGCTCAGTGGGTAAAGCAAGGCGCACATATATTTAGAGGTTTATGCCTCGACGCAGAAGTCCAGGGTTCGAGTCCGACCTGTGACCATTTCCTGCATGTCTTCCCCCTCTCTCCCCTTTCTCACCTAGCTGTCCTGTGCATTGAAGGTGTAAAAAAAAAAAAAAAAAAAAAACCCAAAATAATCTTAAAAAATAAATAGCCGTTATAATTACCCACAGACCAAAGTGACATTTTGACATCTTCAACTGACCAACAGTCCGAAAACCCCCAAATATTCAGCTTACTGTCATGTAAGACTAAGGAAAACAAACATCTTCACATTTGAGAAGCTGGACAACATTATTTTTGCTTTAAAACTGACAATTTGTCAATTATCAAATCAATCACTAGTTTGGGGGTGAAGGAAACGGCTAAACAATTAAATGAACAACAGAACAAGCTACATTTTGAAGATTAGGTTGAAAACAAGACTTTTCCGAAAATGAAAATTTAAGAAATTTGTTTTGAGTGTTTAATACATTTAAAAAGCACAGGTGGATGTAGGTCTAGTGCTAAGAACTGGTTATATTGGTCATGCATCCACCCTAAAAAAGTGCAATGGACACTAGAGTAAAATAATACATGACCACCATGATTCCATACTGAAAACCGTGTGAAGATGTTCCATAAAGGCAAGTGTTACTGCTGCTAAGACAGTTTGGAAAGCCTAGTTCTGGTCAGATCACACACCTGTGACCTTTCCCCATTTCCTAACATTCACTTTCTGTTTCTCCGTAGTGTTTCACTGGCAAGCCACGATCATGGGACCTGTAAGTACATATTTTATGACATAATTACCCTCCTTTGTACTTTCAAACAGCATGCTGTTTGAATGTGTCACTGATGTTGTGTCCCTGGCTGCTTTAAATGTATTCATGAGATTAAAGGTTGACATTTGACTTGGTAATGGGAAGCTGTGGACAGGAGGTTTTAGGGTTATTCTTTACTGAAATATGTAAATGTGATTCTTGCTTTCAGAGTGACAGTCCATATCAGGGAGGTGTTTTCTTCTTGACAATTCATTTTCCAACAGACTACCCCTTCAAACCACCCAAGGTACGCTGAATCACGCCTCAAACAAGGTGTCCTTTTTTTTTTTTTTTTTTTTTTCTTGCTTTGATACATTGGAGATAATTAAAGCTGTATTGTCTTCCATCTATTAAGCCCACCCACCTGCAGTATCCATGGTGCAACAGACACAAGTCTTGTTTGCCACATTTCAAATAATGTATTCATATAATCTATTTAACGTCAGGAACTGGGCTCAAACGTTGTACATATATACATGTGTAAACAATCAAACCTTTGACCTAGAAAACATTTCTTCTGGAATGAAACCAGTCCCGGCCGGTTGGCATCATAAACAGGTTTGACTCTTGCCAAACCTCATGAAGTAATACCTGTCTTTCCTGTAGTGGATAGTCAAACGTCACTGCCCCGTGTCGGGGAATTTGCATTGCATAACATTAATCTGATGTGTGACGCAGCCTTATTTTACTTGTCCTCACTGTCTTTTTGTTTTTATTTCCTTTCTTCAGGTTGCTTTTACAACAAGAATTTACCACCCAAATATTAACAGTAACGGCAGTATCTGTCTGGATATTCTCAGATCACAGTGGTCTCCTGCACTTACTATTTCTAAAGGTATGTACAGTCATGAAAGAACACCGTGTACATGACGACAGTCGTGTCAACTGTTTGATGACAACTGAGTGTGCAATGTCCACCCACAAAATTTCCAAATACTTGGTGTGTGTGTAATTGTATTAAGTTTTGGCATTTATGCTAAACATGATTTGTGGACACTGCAAACTAATACTTTTTTAACTTGGTTAATAAGATCTGTGCTATTGGATGTCCTATTAGTCAAATTTCTAATTTGCTTTGACCACCAACCATGCTCTTGTTATCATCTGTTATTTAAAGACCTTCCATACGTCACACAATCAATCTAGGTTTCTCTGTGTCCCAGAAATGAGGCTAAAGTGATGTGTAGGTGGGCTGAAATGGGTATTTGGTATTCAATTTGCTCATTAGCAACATTGGCTGACATGTCTATATTCTGTTTTCTTGTAGTTCTTCTCTCCATTTGCTCACTCCTATGTGACCCAAACCCCGATGACCCACTAGTGCCAGAGATCGCACGAATCTACAAAACAGATAGTCAAAGGTATGTGTATATATTCTATAGATATATGTGTGTGTGTTTAACTTTTCTCTAAATATGAATTGAACTGTCTTCTCTCCTAAAATGAACAAAGCTCTGCAATATACACTCACTTTCTGGTTTATTAGGCCCACCGAGCTAAAACAAATGCAGTCTTAATACACAGTCCTGCAGTAAATCATCAGTTTTTGTAGAGAGTTGTTGATTCAACGTTATGGTAATTTTGGAGGTTGCAGGTTGGGGTGCTGTTGTATTGCATTAAGCCCAGTCCAGTTCAGACTCATTGTGCTTCTGTTCTAACCTCCGACTTTCAGGCCATTTGTGAAAATATAAATATGAATGTGGATAACATTAGTGATGTTGAGATGCTTGCTACAGCTGCATTTCTAGTGATGAATTGGCGAAAACCGCGTTTTATTTCTCAGATTCTTTGCTTAGTTTGAATGCTTCTCCCCCTTTTCAGTCACTCTTTAGCTCGCTTGACCACATTACCGTGCTCGCAGGCAGCTGTTGAGCCTCCGTCCAAAACTCTGCCATTTTGACCAGTTGACAGTTTGTAACATAGAAATAAAATGCTTTATGGATCATTTTATTTCTATAGTTTGTAGCGGACTTTATTCTCTATTGGCTGTTGAAACGGGTGACGTCCCTTGCGTTCTAAAACCAGCCTCTGGAGACTCGACCAGCTGGCTAGAGTCGAGCTGAGACGGGCCGGTTCACACCGCTGACACTTTTCCCTGCGGCGTTCTGAAACGGTTTTGTCTCGTCGCGACTCTTGGGTCTGAACTGGGCTTCAGACGGAGAGATGTTTCTGGTATTTAACCCAACCTCACTGCTATAAATGGGGTGCACAAAACAAGTGAAGCAGCTTGTCAGCATAATGCAACATAACTTAACAGCGCCACAAACCGCAGCTTCCAAATAGACCATGAAGTTGAAACGACGCCTCTCTGTAACAGTTTCGACATCTGAATATTGTAATCTGCATTCGTTTGAGCTAGGTGTGCCTAATAAACTGACAACTGACTTGTATAATTTTATATTGATATATATATATATATATATATATATATATATATATATATATATATATATATATATATATTAAAAAAAAAAAAAAAAAAAAATTACCCACAATAAGCACAACGTTAATTGAGATGAGTATGACCTGAGTCTGGTGGGTAACGTAGTTTCACTCCGTCAGGTACAATAAACTAGCTCAGGAGTGGACAGCCAAGTATGCCATGCTTTAGGGTAAGATCCAGAGCCAGTGCTGCATCTTGGCTGGTGTTATGGGTTTGGTCTGTTGCGTTTTGTGTTGCGCTGGCCTCACTGACATAACTGCGATGATACTAATCTCTGGTTATGTGTACATATAGAGTATCTAGCTAGCTTGGCCGTTCTCGGCTCAGATCTTGGAATCAACTTTTTACGTGCACGTTGATACCCTGCAGATGGAGCCTGTCGCTGTAAATAAGTTAACAGAATATCTCCCAACTAGTTGGTGTCCCGCCCACAGATAAAATGGTCTCTTGAGAGTTGTGGGTTACTGCTTTTTATACATGGCAGAGAAATGAAGATGCAGTAATGTTAATCACAAGTCCTGCAGCAGCTTTACAGAGGGTTGTTTTATTTATTTATTTATTTATTTATTTTTTTTTTCATGAAAATGTACTCGAATAAGTACGCTCTCACAGATACGGTAGCAAAAGCCATGCATCATAATGGACAACAAATAATTTATATTTTACGTCATTGCTGACCATTTTCCAACATGCAGTTCATATATCATTCCTTTTTTTTATGATTGGAAAATCAACTTGTGTGTTGAGCTGGGCGATCTGTCATGGTGGCCTTTTTATTTATTTATTCAGTTATTGTTGCGTGGTAAAGTGTTCTTGGTGGTGCATTTGAGGAAACGGCAACAGCTCGCTGCCAAAAAGAACTGCATTCATGAGCTATGGTGTCTGAAACTGAAGCCTAGCAGACAAACAATAAGGATGATTTGAGTTTGGTGTCTTTGAATGACACGGTTGCTGTTATGCAGATTATGAACCCTCAAGTGTCAACACACAAAGTGGTGTTTTCAACAGTCAGCGCTGGTAGCTGCATCACCATGCAGTGACGTAACGTGTCCCAAAAACAGCCATTTACTGTGCGATTATGCTATTTGGTGATTTGTTTTTTGTTATTACTTTAAGAAAAAGTTGGTAGATGGAAGCAGGTCGATCTTTACATCCTATCAGGGTCACAGGACTAGACGTTGTTCTAACACTTGAGCAAAGAAAATTCATAATAATAAAGTAAAGTAATAAAGCTAATACAAAAGTGACCCAGTCAATAATACAATTAAAATAAAAGGAAGGCCTGTCACAATCACAGGAGTTTTTATTTTTTTTATTTCTTTAGCTCCTGATTAAAATCTAAACGTGCACTTTTTTCTTTTTTTTATATATGCGTCAAAGGGTAGAAGTCTTGTTTACCTGTTTACAACCGAGTCTAGACTCATGGGATGCTAGCTCTACCATTGCGTTCCCCCAAACCGTCAAATCTGGAGCTTAAGCTAGTTTCCATTGCCTTGAAATAATACTAGTGATCGTAATCATACTCTCCAAGGTGTGCTAACAATTATTTTTATTATCCATTAATCTAATGTGCAGGCCGTGTCCGTGATGAATCATTTGGTCTAATAAAATATCAGAAAATTGTGAAACGTGCCCATCACATGTTCACAATCGAATGCATTTTGTCCACCTGATGGTCCACAACCCCAAAATATTCAGAGAGCATGCATTCAAATAGACAGATATATTTGTATTTAATATAATCTGGGTGTGAGCTTAAATATTGAGATGTTGTTGTAGCAGAGAACCAGAATATATATATTTTTTTTTTGTGCACGTAAACATAGCCACTAACACCAGCATGAAAACATTTGTTCTTGTTTAAAAATAAAAAATAAACGTATAGCCTGATTTGTCATATTAGCACGTAAAGACAACATTTCACAGTGATCATATTAAGAAGTTTAGTTTGTACAAAGTGTTTTTCCATGCATATACTGACATTTTGTTAGGAAGCTAAGTTGGCTTTCCCTGTTATTGAAAAAGCAATGTGCATGAGTGCATGTGCTTTTAATAAATCCTGAAATAAAAGGGTTGCCAAGGAACGGTGCAAAGTTAATGTTTTCACTTTTTTTTTAATTTTCCTTTGCAGATACACCAGAATGGCAAAAGACTGGACACACAAATACGCTATGTGATGGCATCATTTGGAAAGCTGGTGGAAAATGTTGTTGCTGGTTCAAACAAAACAAAAATCCGGGATTCTGTTTTTTTCCTTTTTCACTTTTTTTTTTTCTTTTCTTTTTTGGGTTAATCGGAGCGTTTTACCCCCTCCTTTTTCCACCTGCGCGCTCATAAGAAGATAGTGTTTTCTCTCTAGGACATGTGCCAGTTTCTGTGAAGTTTCGACTCATTTTGTACGGAGTTAAAAAAAAAAAGGAAAAAAAAATAAAGTCACCATGGTTCTGAACACCCGGCTTGAGCATGCACCAGTAAGAGTTGGTGATGTTAGTCATTTGCTCTGCACACACTTAGTAGAATCTGATGCGACTGGTCTCCTGAGCACTATATCAACCTCCTAATGATCCAGTTGTTTTAACTGGCTTGGTCCTGTGCCGTTGATATTTACTTTGGCGTTAAGCTGGATTTCAGAGCACTTCTAGAAAAGCCAGTCTTTTGCCATACCTGTAAATTCTGAATTTGAAAGTTTCAAATTGGTAAAATTCTGCTGCGTTTTTTTTTATTTTGAAAGTGGTAAAATCTGAAATGGGGGGAGGGGGGTGGATGGCCAGGTATCTGCATCCTGGACTGGTGTGATGTCAGTTTGTTCTACCGATCTTTAGTATAGGAATCTATTACCTGAGGAAAGAAGTGTATCTTATTCCACTGTCAAAGTGTGTGTACAGAGAAGCACAGCAGTATATATCAATGTTAAGGAAACAAAATATAAGAACTTCAATGTTGTATTTTATGCATGTTAATATGGGTAGGCTATTATATCTGATATGTTTCTGCAAATTAAGTGGATTGTAAGGCTGAACAGTTGGAAAAATGTGGTTCCCCTCAATGGCTTTCTATTTCTTTATTTAGAAGCCAGTAGATTAGTTTTATGCCCACTCGAACACTGTCTTCTTGTAGCCCTAAAATATTGATGCAAAGCTAATGGTTGATAATCAACTTGTGGCTCTGTGTTCTTTTTAGTTTTCCTTTCAATAAAGTTACTTAAAACCATACAACGAATCGGGGTGGTACTTTTTTTTTCTTTTTTTTTTTTCCAATTTAAAATGAATACGTAAACGCCTGTTGAATCCAGAAGTTCCGTTGTTGGCAGACTGATGCTAATGTCTTTGACGTCTCAGCCAAATCACATTTTAGTCTTGGAAGTTCACGTGCCATATGTTGATTCATCATTTGATAAACCTCTTGTGCCTGTAAAACAAAGGGGAAGCACCATCAGCTGTCTTATTGAATAAAGCATTGAATGTTTTAGGGAATGTTTGTAATTTTTTCATTCCTATGCTGGTTTGAATAATCTTTGCCAATAACTAAATAGATTCTTGACAAATACAAGTCTAATTTCAGTCTCCATGCAAAAAAAAAATGTAACTGATTATAAAGAATAGGCAGGTTAATGGACCGAAGATACACCTGGATATTAGTTTTTAAATATAACGGCAAACAGTGTTGTAAAGTACATTTACTCAAGTACTGTACTTAAGTTCAATTTTGAGGTATTTGTACTTGAGTATTTCAATTTTATACTACTGTATACTTCTTCACTACAATTTGGAGGCAAAAGTACTTAACCTGGTATCGCCAGACTAATTTACAAAGCTCACAGATCCGTCTGGTTCCCAGGCTAGTACTTTTTACTCCACATTTATTTATAAGCTAGTTACTTTGCAGATTTAGATAAATAATGTGAAAATATAAATCAACTAATAAATGATACATTATAAGTTAAGCTACCCAGCAGTACATAGTCATTAACATTATCCCACCTTTACCAGCTGCTACATTAAAGAGATGTTTATTAATGCATCAATAATTATTATCCAATAACATTCTAGAATGGGCCATCCTGCACAATGAGTACTCTTACTTTTGGTACTTTAAGTATATTTTATGATGCAAATACTTTTGTACTTTGGTAACATTTTGAATGCACGACTTACTTGTAACTGTAAGAGTATTTCTAAACTGTGACATAGCTACTTTTATTTAAGTAAAAGATCTGAGTACTTCTTCCACTACTGCATTTTGGTGTTTTATTAGGGCAGTTTAATAAATAATGCATTTTTCTTTCATGGTGATCGAATATGGTGTTTTTTACAATGTTATGTGATTTGGGTTTTCCAAAAACTGGGATTACCATGTCAATAACTATGAATATGAAGTGTTTGTTCAATATTACCAAAACAGACTATCAAACCATATTAATGTTCACTGCAAACTTTTACAGAGAATTCAAATTCATCTTAACTTTAAAAAAAAATTATTTATTTGTATGATCTGTGATTAAACCAGTTTTGGTAAAAATAAGAGTTTATTATATTTAACATATATAATATAAAAATTTTTTTTTTTTAAATTTGTAAATGTGTGGCAAGATTTTATTTAAAGCTCATACAAAACATCAGAAAGTGTCTAGCTGACCTTTTCGCGCCGACTCCGATCACGTGACTGTCACGAGGTGGGTCACATGACAAACAAGGAAACAAGTCTCCAGATAGTACTTTTCAAGAGTATTCCCTCGACTTACCATGCCAAAAACAACCAACTAAAAGCTGCTATGACTCTGTGTGGAAACTGTATTTGTGTTTTTGGGGTTTTGTTGTGTTTGTTTCTCGGAGTTGTATCCGGACTTTGTTCAGTAACATTAAGTCTGAACGGTAAATGGAGTCTTTCAAACGTCAATGGTTCAGTATCGCTTCCTGCAGAGGTGCCTGGGTGTGTTCATTCAGCTCTACAACAACAGGGACACATCCAGGTAGGTCAAGGTATTACTTTATGTGAAGATAGAACTACACCTTAATGATTTTAAATGAGTATTCCCTTCAGGGAAGAGGGAGAGATAGACTTCTCTGCATAGTCTGTCAACCTCTCCTCCCTCTCCACCACTTCCACTACCTCCTATCAACAGTTATGTACTGACTGTCCACTGGCTCACTGTTTACTGCTTACACTGTTTACTGCTTACACTGTTTACTGGCTATATTAGCCCATTCCTCCTTCCCCCAGCATGGACTGTGGTCTAACTCAATACATGCTGTCTTTTTTTAAACTTTATCCTTGCACTAGTATATAGTTTTTATATTAATATGTCTACATTCCTTGCACTATTGGACCTATTTGCCCTACCACCATGACACACGCTCTCATGGAGCACCTTGCCCTGTCACTGCAAGCGTCTCATGTTTATACATCCCTTATAGTACATTCATGTGGATTTTTTAATTTAGTATCTTTTCTGTTATTGTCCATATTATTCATGTGGATTTGTTATTTTATCATCCTGTTTATGATGTATGTGTATGTTGTATATGATGTCTGTAAGCTACTGGGACCTTGAATTTCCCCTTGGGGATCAATAAAGTATCTATCTATCTATCTATCTATCTATCTATCTTCAAGTATAGGCTTCAGTGACCTGATGCTATTTTACTTCAATGGTGGAATGTAATAAAGTATTAATTATTATAATTATTAGCATTCACTCAAGTACTGTACTTGAGTACAATTTTGAGGTACTTTACTTGAGTATTTCCTTTTTGTGGTACTTGAGTATTTTATTATGTTTCATTACATTTCAGTGGGAAATGTATTCTCAACTATATTTGTTTGACAGTTATAGTTCCTGTTTTGAAGTTCGACATTTTACAAACCACTCTCGGTTCATAAAATATGCAGTGGTACAAAGTACATTTAGGCTGCTCAAGTACTGTACTAAAATACAAATTTGAGGTAATTTACTTTGAGTATTTCAGTTTTATGTTACAATATACTTCACTACGTTTCAGTGGGTCAATGTCGTACTTTATGCCATTTATAATATTTGTTTACTATTCACCGAGTATTTCCATTCTAAGCACCTTTATACTTCTGCTCCACTACAGCTCCACTACATTCATCTGACAGCTTAAGTTACTTCTCAGATTACAATTTGTATTTATTTTTTTAAGATTATTTTTGGGGCTTTTCCACCTTTAATTTTTGACAGGACAGCTAGGTGAGAGAGGGGGGGAAAACATGCAGGAAATCGTCACAGGTCGGACTTTAACCCTGGACCTCTGTGTTGAGGCATAAACCTCTCAGTATATATGTGCGCCTGCTCTACCACTGAACCAACCCGGCCACCTCAGATTACAATTTTTCAGGCCCTTCCTGTACAGTGAAAGCCTTAACTACCATACAACAGAGACCTTTCTTTATTTTACGAATGAAAACTGGATATTTTATCGGTGTGATCCCAGTATTTTAGATCCCCAAAAAAGGATTCAGTGTTTTATTCCTGGCAATATATACGTATAAAAGAAGGCTGTGAAACATATCTAAATATTGTTTTTAGAAATAAAATTTACAGACCATAGAATGAAGTTATTAGCCAAGTAATAAAACAAACAAATGCATGTATATTTGTATGTTTTGGTTACTACCCTTTTTTTGGCATAAAAATGTCAACATGCTACAGCATCAGCAGCAGGTGTCAGTAAAAACCCATATGTATATATAGTAAAACACATTATACAATCATCTTAGAAAGTAATGAAATTAAGTTCAATTTCTTTTTCACTTTTCTTGCAGGATCCGTATTTCAGGTTCAACGATGTGTCTTATCGGTGGATTGCCTTTGACAACTGGACTTACACAACCACATTTCCAGGCTCTACCCAGCTGAGGTCAGTATAAAGATTTTTATACTATATATATATATATATATATATATATATACATATGTCAAAAGTTTGGGGTCACTTAGAAATTTCCATTCCACTCCATTCCAGACAGAATACCTGCTGAGATCAGTTGCATTGTTTTTTTAATCAGGGCAGCAGTTTTCAGATTACATTATGTGTTTACATAATTGCAAAATGGTTCTCGACTGTTGTAGAAAGAAGTGGCTGATCTTTAATGTAATATCTACATTTCCCATTATCAGCAACCATTCATCCAATGTTCCAAAGGCCCAGTCTGTTTACTAATCTCATATCATTTTAAAAAGCTAACTGAGAAAACATTGGAGAACCCTTTTGCAATTATGTAAGCACATAATGTAATCTGAAAACTGCTGCCCTGATTAAAAAATATATAATATTCTGTATAAGCTGGTATTCTGTCTATAATGGAGTGGAATGGAAATTTCTAAGTGACCCCAAACGTTTGACTGGTAGTGTATATATACACTACCAATGTTTTTATATATATATATATATATATATATATAAAAACATTTTTGTATCCTGTTCCTGACTCGCCCGTGTCTTCTCTGCATTAACAGGGCCAAACAGAAGGTGCTGCTTGTCTTTGACGGTGTCGACACTGTAGCATCAATATGGCTCAATGGAATGGTTATTGGGGAGACGGACAACATGTTCCGTAGATATGTATGTTCACTGGAAAATAAGCAGTTCACAATGCACTGTACACATTTTCTTTACTTGTTTGTTTCCTTTTGGAATCTGTTTTTTGGTGTGTAGGACTTCCCAGTCGGAGACTTGCTGAAGGACGGCGATAATGTGCTGAAAGTTAGCTTGATGTCTCCAGTTGTTTATGCATCTGAGCGGAGGAAAGCTCATTCTGCCTACAGAGTTCCTCCTGAATGTCCTCCAGATGTCCAGAAGGGGGAATGTCACGTCAATTTCATCAGAAAAGTAAGTACGTCCTACCAAGCCTTATAATGGTAGGGAAAACCCTGAGATAACATAACAACCATAATTATTCAATACAATCAAATTATAACAAAATGAACACCTGTTAACCAAATAAACATATCTATATGTGACAAAACAATGAGCACATTGTCTACATCTCTCCACAGTACATGGCTACTTAGAAGCCCTCCAGAAAGCTCAGGTACTTTTAAGAGCACTTGCATTTTAACAGTCATCTAAAGTTCCACCTGTCTATTTTTGGTGAAGGAGCAAAGCTCTTTCAGTTGGGATTGGGGACCGTCGTTCCCCACGGCGGGACTGTGGAAGGGAGTTCACCTGGAGGCGTTTGATGTCCTGCAGCTCATCCAGGTTTCCTCTGTTCCTCTGCACAGTACGTCTCATCTATTCTTTATCACCAACCTTTTGTTGGGTAAAACTATGAAAAATAAGGAACACTGTTTAACATAACAGGGATGCTTTAAGGCAGGGGTCTTCAACGTTTTTTAAGTCAAAAGGACCCCTTAACTGAAAGAGAGATGGAGCAGGGACCCCTGACTACAGACATTGTATAAAATGAAGTTGCATCTTAAACTGGGCCTACAATAAGGTGTAGGGCGGCCTAAAGCCTTTATACGTACCTTTTTAGTGCATAGAATACTAAGCT
This sequence comes from Sander lucioperca, assembly GCF_008315115.2. Taxonomy (NCBI): domain Eukaryota; kingdom Metazoa; phylum Chordata; class Actinopteri; order Perciformes; family Percidae; genus Sander; species Sander lucioperca. Next base: position 7,645,421 of record NC_050190.1, on the reverse strand, counting down.
TTTAAATAGCCTAATCATTTTTGACATGATTTTATAAATCATGTTTTAATGTTAAAACATACATGTGGCACAGTGAATCCCTAGGATTAACTGTATCTGTGGATCTTAGTGACTACCTTACTTTTGGGCCAGTAAGCCTATCATCAGTGTTTTTTGTTTTTTCACACTTTCAAAAAATGACATTTTTGGCGGACCCTTGCAGTAACCCTGTTGAAGATCTCTGCTTTAAGGCATAAACAGAATAAAAAAAAAATAAAATGTGTTAAAAACTCTTTGATTATTTATCTGTTGAATAAGAGTTTCTGTTATTTAGTCTACCCTCATTGATATAAATAGATTGGACAAAATAATAGAAACACCTATTAGTATAATGCAGGGCTTCTCAAACGCATCATTCAAAGGTCAGCATCTGAATTTGTATTCCAGGTCAGAGGTCCGGAATGATTGGAATAACATTTAATCAACTCAGTTTAAACTTTTAAGCAACATATATTCAAGTTGAATTCTCTGTTTTCCTGCTCAACTTTTCTACCGATTTGATTACTGTTACATGGAATTCGGTACTGGTACCCAACGGTACTTTTCTTTCAAGCTTCATGATTTTTTCGACCTTTTTCTCAGATCTTTCAATGTTTTTGTCGGGCTTTTTTCCCGCACTTTTGTCAGCGTTTTTTTTTTTTTAAGTTTTTTTATTTTGATGTTGTTTTGATGTACATTTTCAGGTTTTTGATTATTTTATTTTATTTTATTTTATTTTTTTGGTGTATAGTCAACGTCCCTAATAATTTATTGGCCAACAGAAAATGTATTTCAACTGGACTAATTAAATGTGTTTTTCTGTCTTTCATATACAGTATAGTCTATGAAATCTGTTTGTCTGTCTAGATTCCAGCCTTTCTCAGTGGAGAGTCCAGGTTGAGCTTCTCGTTGATGCGGTTCAGACAACAAATGGCCAAATCATGCTGTCCATCCCGGAGCTGGTCTCGGAGCAGATGTTCCAGACACAGTTTCTCCCTGGAAAGACCAAGAACAGCTTCACCTTACACATCAACACGGTACTCCATAAAGTCCGCTCAAACGGTTTTTAGATTTTCAGTTTAAAAGTTTCCTTTTCAGTGACGTAGTACAGTGAAGTGAAGCTTTGATTTGTTAAAATGTTGGTTACCTTTATCTTAAGAAATGTATGATGTTACCAGCGGTGGAAGAAGTATTCACATCCTTTACTTGAGTAAAAGTACAGGTTACAGTTCCAAGTAAAAGTCCTGCATTGAAACTGTTACTTCAGTAAAAGTATGTAAGTATCACCAGGAAAATGTAGTTAAAGTATTAAAAGTAAAAGTACTCACATTTTAGAAACTGGAACCGATCCAAACAGTTCTGTCAATCAACTAAGTGTTTAATGGTCTAATCATTTCAGCTGGACTTGTAGGCCGTTATATTGTTGGGTAGTTTAATTTATAATAAAACATATTTAATAAACTACATGTGTTTGTGTGCAAAAATCTTAATATGTAAAGTAACTAAAGCTGTCAGATGAATGTAGTGGAGTAAGAAGTACAATATTTCTCACTGAAATGTAGTAGAGTATAAGTAGAAAGTGGCATGAAAAGAAAAGACTCAAGTAAAGTACAAGTACCTCAACATTTGGACTGAAGTACAGTACTTGATTAAATGTACTTGGTTACATTCCACCACTGGATGTTGCAAAAAAAGGGTACCACACTGATTTGAGTGTGTTTAGTATCTCTGAATCACGTTGAGTCCATCTCTTTTGTGCAGCAGTTCTGAGAGCTGCTTCTTCTTTTCTTCCAGAGCAGCCAGGTGAAGCTGTGGTGGCCCAACGGACACGGTGACCAACCCTTTTACCATCTCACTGTCACAGGCTTTCAGAATGGAGTTTTGATCCTGAAGGCAGAGTCTAAGGTCAGAGTTCACTTGCATTCTCCTCATTGTTGTGGAATTTCCAGCTTATGAAGTCATGCTATGTAAGCTGAGACAGTGGTATCCAGGTCTCATTCAGGCCAGTGTCCAACATAACCTCCTAACCTTTCCAGGCAGAGGGATATTTTAACTTTGTGCCTCCATGGATGACGGGAGGCGTAGCAGCTGTATGATAAGACAGTGCTGCTCACCCTGCCAAGGCCATAGAGAAAGTAGTCTCGCTTTGCCAGACCTTCCTCCACAGCGCTGCGGAGGAGGGTCTGGCTAGTCCACACAGCATTACGCGATGGGAGAAAAACGTGCTCTGGTCTAGAAATCATCACCAACAGTGTGTTTTTATCCTCAGACTTTTTGCGTGTCATGTCATGTGCAACCTCGAGATTTACCAAACAAATAAATAAATCAAGTTGGTGGAGAAGTATTGGATACAACAGCAGAATGTTAAATACACTGGCAGGAGCATAACAGAAACTCCTCTCTGTTTCACTGTTGCAGCCCCACCTTGTGTTTTACATTTGTAAGACCTTTAGAAATAAATCTTAACATCAAAAACCTTGGTCATTGTTGTTTTCCTGCGTAACAATTTGTGCCACCGGACGGAGCGACGGTGCCGCTGCTAAATAGCCTCAGGAAGGAACTTGTTTTGGTGGAACATGTGTACGTTCAAAGGTTGTTTTAGTCGTGCAACAAAAAACTCAGATTGGACAGATAGTCTAGCTAGCTGTCTGGATTTACCCTGCAGAGATCTGAGGAGCAGTTAACTATAGTCCTCAGAAATCCACCAGAGTTTAGAATGCAAACACAAAGAAAGAGGAAGGTGACAGACATTTGGCCGAAAAGAGTGACCTCCGGCGAAATTTCCGGCGGACTATAGAGGTTAGGTTAGGTTACTTTATTGGTACCCGTAGGTAAACTAGTTTTACAGTCTAAGAGGCAGGATATCCTTAAAACTTTGTAGTCCACAACATAACATTAAAAACATATAAAAACAGGTAGTAAAACATAGATAAGAAAGTAAACACATGACACATTTTGTCTATGCTGAGATATTTGGGCGCCCTCAATATCTTTGTTTACCCTAAAGGTTCAGCTAAACGCCTCCAGCATGAATTTAAATACACCTTCAGGAGGACAGGAACTTCAGAAGTTGGGATGGCACCTGCACTGTACTGTGTAATCCTAAATTCTCCTCAATTGAGTGTTCATTAAATGCTCCGGTATAAGTCATCAAAGTCTCCCGAACATTCTTCACATACGTGAACTGAGATGTGCTGCTCCTGAGTCTTTCCTTAACACTCATATGTTCTTCAGCTGATACATTTATCCAGGATAGTGTACTGTAAAACAAGTGCAACAGAAGAATCGACTTAAATTCCTAGTTTGCTGACATCAATAGCCCAACATATCTCCTCCTCTTCACACTGAAAACACGACAGATAATATGAGCAAGACAGAGCCGCTTTCTTCATTTCTAGCTGCATAATTTGACATCCAACAGGAGATGAGATCATACTCATGATACCTAGAAAGTAATGATTAATGATTGATTTATGTGGCACAAATTGTTACGCAGGAAAACCACAATGACCAAGGATTTTAATGTTAAAGGTTATTTCTAAAGGTCTTACAAATGTAAAACACAAGGTGGGGCTGCAACAGTGAAACAGAGAGGAGTTTCTGTTATGCTCCTGCCAGTGTATTTAACATTCTGCTGTTGTATCCATTACTTCTCCACCAACTTGATTTATTATTTGTTTGGTAAATCTCGAGGTTGCACATGACATGACACACAAAAAGTTCTAAACATCTGAGGATAAAACACACACTGTTGGTGATGGTTTCTAGACCAGTTTATCGCTCACAGTAAAAGTCAGGCAGTAAATACAGGCACAACATACTACATATCTATAAAGAGCCAATAAAACAGCACAATGAGCATAATCTCAGACTTAATTCTATTGATTTATTAGTTTGAAAGTTTCTCCATTTAGGAAATCCAACTTGAAATTGAACCTGTAACTTGTAACTGGTGTGTGTAGTTAACTAACATGTTTGAAGATTTCTTCTACTTGAGGCTTTCAGAACACAAGCTGGAAATATTGTTATTGCTCCACATGTGCCACAGAGATGAAACTGAATTCATAGACATGTCTTTTTTTTTGTCTTTAAAGTTTTAGTGTTTCAGTGTTTGATGTCTCCTGCAGGTATATTTCCGAACAGTAGAACTTGTCCAGGAGCCAGTTGTTGGCTCTCCAGGCTTGAGCTTTTATTTCCGCATCAATGGGAAAGCAATTTTCCTCAAAGGCTCCAACTGGATCCCAGCCCACTCCTTCCAGGACCAGGTCCCCCCTGCCGTGTGAGTTCAGTTTGAAAAGCTGCTGCTTGCACCTGTGCAGCTCAGTTCAGTTCAGTCACTTTATTATCCCAGATGTGTAACTTAATTTGCAGTCAGGAGCGCAAGATAAAAAACAGAAAGTACAAAAAAACGAAATGACAACAATACAAAACCTAAAAGTACAAAAATGTTTCCTGTACATGCAATATACAGAACACAATTCTACACAATACTACAGCAGTCTTGTTACTATCTTTACAGATTAATATACACATAATAAATAAAAGATGTGATGGAGAAATGCAAAAAAAACCCTCAGATAATAAAACAATATATTGTGCAGCCCAGAGCTGAAGCTACTTGCTCTCTGTTTGTCCTGCAGCTTGAGGAACATGTTGCAGTCAGCTGTGGATGCAAGCATGAACGCCCTCAGGGTCTGGGGAGGAGGAGTGTATGAAGAGGATATCTTCTACAGCATCTGTGATGAGATGGGAATCATGGTAACTACTGGTATCTATATTTTGTCTCAATATTTACCTATATGTACTGTATGTACAAAATAATATGATGATGTAGCCAAATCTACTATATAGTAGTATATAGTTCCAAAAGTGAATTTCCCCCTCAAGCATCACTGTTGCATACCATTACTGAAGAAATGCGGGACCGTTTTGAGGACCGATGAATACATTTCTGTATGATTTTTGAGAAATCTCTATGATTCTTGAACATATTGTAGGACAGATAAGTATTTAGATGTGTGTCTTTAGGTATGGCAGGACTTCATGTTTGCCTGTGCTATGTATCCCACTGAGGACGACTTCATACAGACAGTGAGAGAAGAAGTCATCCAACAGGTAAGCGGGATATTTATTTATGTATGTTATTGTATTTAAGAAAATGTCATATTTGGACTATATAGAACCACATGGAAATATTAAGAAAAGTGGTACTTCACATTTAGTTATTCTATCCACAGTATGTTAAAAAAAAAGACATTTTACATGGCAGAGTATGTTAGAACAAAAGACATTTTATATGGCACAGTATGTTGAAACAAAATACATTTTACATGGCAAATTAACCAAACCGAAACACATTTTAAAATGGCACAAAAATAACGAGAGTTGCAGCATTTTAAGGCAGTTTAATTATCCTAAAAGTTTGTTGTGGCATCCCATACTGACAGTACATGTACTCAGGTTCGTCTTGTGATTGTACTCGTCAGGTTCGGCGCCTCAAGTCTCACCCTTCCATAATAGTTTGGAGTGGGAACAATGAAAACGAAGCTGCTCTGGCGACAGACTGGTTCGGCATCCCAGTTTCCCAGAGGCCTACATACCTGAAAGACTACGTCACGCTGTATGTAAACAACATAAGGGCGATAGTTCAGGAGGTCAGAGTCAAATCTTACGTCATGGTTCAGAAAAGTTGACAGGATTTATGTTTTAAAAGATTACAGATGATTGAAAGTGTGATATGTATTATGATGATTTTATTGTCAGTAGGCATGTAACGATGCATCGTGAATCGGTTAAAATTGGATATAAATGTGTAAAGGTTATAACCGGTTGCGATTAAAAAATGAATCGTGATGCAAGTTTTAAACGGCCCAGGGCGTAATCTACTTTAGATTTCACTTGTTTGACTTCAGACGTCACTATGTCTTCTTAGTTTATCTGAAGAGATTTTTTTTCCCTATTTATTTAGTTCATTTGATGTGGGATTTGTTTTAAACAATTTTTTATTACATTTCTGTTATTTTTTTTTTTTTTTAAAGATTATTTTTTGGGCATTTTAGGCCTTTATTTGACAGGACAGATGAAGACATGAAAGGGGAGAAAGAGGGGAACGACATGCAGCAAAGGGCCGCTGGTCGGAGTCGAACCTGCACCGCTGCGTCGAGGACTAAACCTCTATATATATATTTGTGCCCCCGCTCTACCAACTGAGCTATCTGGGCACACATTTTTGTTATTTAAGATAAAATACAATTTCAGTGTCACTTTTGATAAGAGGACACACATGTTGTTTTGCACAGTTTATATAAAAAAATAAATATTTTTCACTCGTTTTTCTGCAGCTCATTCTGTTAAAAAAATCATGAGAAAATCATATTTTATCTGCTCCAGGAGGACCAGAGTCGCCCGTTCCTGGTCTCCAGTCCCACAAACGGGGCTGAATCGGAGCAGGAGGGTTGGGTGGCAGCCAACCCCTACGACCCTCACTATGGGGACACACACTTCTACAGCTACACTCTGGACTGCTGGGATTGGAGGACTTTCCCCCGGACACGTTTCGCCTCTGAATACGGCTTCCAGTCCTGGCCTTCCTTCTCCACTCTGCAGCCGGTGACTGAATAAACCTTTCCAGTCGGGGTTTTTGTTTTCTTGATGATTTTATCAGTAGATTTGTATCTGAAATCTGAGGTATCCCTTTAAATATTCTTAGGAGAACTTTAGACATGTTAGGATCTCTTTTGATCTCTTAATTTTTATTTATCTATTTTTTTTCTGTTTAACTGATTGAGGACCGAAGATGCAACCATGGTCAAATTTCTTAGAATGCATTGCTTTAAGAACAACCTAATACTTTAATCTATTATAACAATTAAGGGGCAAGGATATGTTATGACAACTACAACTGCTCCTAATATTTATAATAATGATAATTGTTGATAGATACCTCCATATGCAGTAAAACAAAAGCAATGCATACTGTACAATGCAGTAACAAAAGAGATGTATCAAAATAGGAAGATATTAAACAAAATATTAACAATCTTCGTTCTCTTTGGTTGCACCTATGGCGATAAGCTTTTGCAGATGTTTCTGGATCTCACTTTCACTTTATTTATAAGTTTCATCATCTGTAAGTAATCGGTCTTTTCTTTGTTTGTGACCGAGACCGGAAAAAAATAGCACGCCGCCACACGCGTGAGTTGAGGAGCGAGTCTGTTGCGTTAGCCGCCTTCCCTCTCTGGCAGACCAACCACTGCTGGGTGCGCTGCTTGTGATTTTTCCAGAGAATGTCGTCACAGACACCCACCCATCAGTGGGCCATAGGCTCAATCACCATTGTGTTACCTCAGTTGGCGATAGATAGTGACTAAACAGACATTTATTTAAATAGGGGTGCACATTATATCATTTTTTTTATCGTCATTGCGATATAAACTGGTGCTTTGTAGACATATCGCAAAAGGCTATGTACTCAGAGATTTGTTTGTGTTAGTTGAAAAAAAATCATTAGAAAACTGCACTTTGAAATGTAACTGTCATTCTTTTTGTGTTTTTTTTTTAAATTCAATATTCAATTTGTTCAATAGAAGAATGTTGGATAAGAAAAAGAATTCCTGAAAGCTGCAGAACTGAGCACACTTAAATATCTTTTTATTTATTGCACGTAATATCGTTATCGCGCTATTCAACAACTGATCGTGGATGCCATATTTTCCTCATATCGTGCAACCCCAAATTTAAATGAAAATCTTCAAGATTATTACCTTAAATAAAATAAAACTAGATCAGATTACATGGTTACGGTAAAGTTATAGAATGAAAATGAAAATTGTGAAGGAATTATAAAAAACCTTTAAAGTTAAGAGGTAGATTCTGACACACCCACAGAACTTAGAAGCACTTAGTTTTAGTTTTATATATTTTTTTAGGTGATATAAAGTTTGCCTCTGTTTTGTGATGTTCCAGGTTTCTGTAAATGAAGACTGGAGCTACAACAGTAACTTCACTTCCCATCGTCAACACCATGAGGATGGGAACCAGCAGATGTTACTGCAGGCTGCTTTACACTTCCACCTGCCAAACTCCACAGAGCCTTTGAAAAGATTTACAGATACTCTCTACATCACTCAGGTAAATCCCACAGACCACCCCTCGCCTCATGATGTCTGATGACTCCTACCTGTAAACCACCAAAGCCATCATTTAAAGGTCCAGTGTGTAACGTGTTTAGTTGTTCATTATCAAAATCTGTGTTGCCCGTTCACAAACTTGTCCTTTTTCATGAATATTTACCACCACCATCAATTCCAAGTATTCCTTTTGGCTTGATATTTTACATTTGCGTTTGCTGGGGTAGACGCTCCATATTCATGCGCCATCTTGAAATACGTTAGCCAGTAAGGGACATACAGGACATACTGCTCCGCCTTTCACGTTTTCGCTGTCACATGATAAACTCACAGGTGCTGCTAGTGCTGCTAATGGGTATCGTAGCTTCCCGGGCCCAGCAAGTTTGAAGAAGGAAACGTGGAGGACCACACGTTTTCAAAAAATCCCAATTTCAGGAACAGGAGTCTTCTTCTTCGCCCAGAAAAAGAAAAAAGGATATTGAAAAGAGCAAGAGACCGGCGTCATCAGAAAAAAGCGTGAAGGCTACCATAGCTGTAATACGTACTTTGAACTGCGTGGCGAGAGAGAGTTGATTGCGATAAATGATCTCAACGCTAGATGGGAGGAATTCCTACACATTGGACCTTTAAACACTGTTCACATGTAGTAATGGCCATGTTTCATGTCCAGGTCATGCAGGCTCAGTGTGTGAAGACACAGACCGAGTTTTATCGGCGGAGTCAGAGTGAGATCATCGGGGGCAAAGGTGGCACTATGGGTGCTCTCTACTGGCAGCTTAATGATGTTTGGCAGGCGCCTTCCTGGTCATCCATCGGCGAGTAAACGCACACTCCACAGACACATTTTTAGATTGATCTTGTTCATCAATTTTATGTCGAACTTGTTTATATTTTGGACTCCTGCATTGAGAAAAGTATGTTATAATGCAAATATATTTACAAAGTATTACGGTTGGGGGGGAAATCGTATGTATCTGGATTTATTTTGTGACGACATTTTTTAAAATTGATTTTTTTTCCCTTGAATCGATATTTTATTATTTTTTTTATCAATGATTCACCTAATTATTTTCAGTTTATACAGTACCGCCGACGGCGACTACATCAGATCGGTTTCTAGGTAAAACAGAGCGAAAGCAGAAAATGCAAAAAATCCATGTTATGTGCTTCTTTACAAAGTAAATCAATGTCAGACCGACTGACTGACGTGATGTGCATTCTTCTTAGAAACCAGTTTGTTTTCAGAAATGTCTCATGATATATTGTCTCTAGAAGTGTATTATTCAACTTTTGTTTTTGTTAAAGAAGGAAAAGAAAATAGAAATATTCAATACTATTGAAAAGGATTAAATGAAAATCACAATACAAATCCAATCAGCGCCCATGTATTGTGATATAATCGAATCGGGACAAAGGCATATCGTCCCATCCCTAATATTTATGATTCATGTGATGTTGTGTAACGGCTGTGATAGTCCTTGGGATTAGAGGTCACTGTGGCATAATAATCATATATTATTTTCTTGTGTGTCTGTGTGTGCAGAGTTTGGTGGGAAATGGAAAATGCTGCATTATTTTGCGCAGAACTTCTTTGCCGCCGTCCTGCCGGTCGGCTTCGAGGATGACGACACACTGTTGATCTACGCCGTCTCAGACCTGAGTCACCAGCTGACGCTCAGGGCTGTGGTATGTTTAAAGTTGGAAACTGTAACTCTACATTGCATTTATTCTGCAGGCACTTTTTTGTGACTTACAATGAGCGCATTCAAACTCCAATGGAACAAGAGCTACATGTTTTAAAAAATAAAATGAAGGTGCATCCCACCCAAACTAACAACTGAAAGCATATTCAGTGTGACAACATAAGTGCTTACAGTTTAAACATAATGATGTGCACACAATAAAACTAGAATAAGAAAAATAACAATACCATGCATACAAAAATCAATTTCATTCATTACGTTTCTCATTTCCTCCCTGTGTAGTTTATGCCAACCATACTTTTGAAGTTTTCAGTGCAGAATTTCATTAAAATAAAAATAGAAATGCACTTTCTAAAAGTGCGTTTAACACTAGCGTTTGAACACTACGGGGTTTTTAAGACCAGTACTGTATGTTTAGGATGTCTGTCTATATGTAATCTAATATGTGATAGTTTGCTTTCGAGACATGTTGACATTTCAATGTTCAATCGTAGACACAGAACCTGAGTAATTAACAATTAACAATACATCTAAGCCAATTGTTGTATTACTTTATTCACTAAGGGGAAATAATGGTTAAAAAAAAATCAAATTAAGCTATAAATTAAGCTGCATGGCAAAATATAATAAAGATGCAATGTAACTTATAAAACTGTAATTATTCCCAAGTAGAAAAATAAAGTTTGTCATGAATTTAGCACAAAAAAGTCACTTTATCTACATTCATCATCTTATGATTCTAATAAAAACAGAAATGTTGCTCAGCCCAATATTTTTAAACGTTTGAACATAAAAATGTGAACGCTTCTAAAGAGTGGTATGTAGATCATTTGAACTCCTCACCTCCACCATTTCAGTGATGTGCGACTGGCTCATTGTATTTATAATAATAATAATAATAATAATAATAATATATTTTATTTGGGATTGATTTTAACAATGAAGTGCTCTACAAAGTGCTACAGGTGAAAACAGGTTAAAAACAGAAGCAAAAAATTAGAAATGTACGAGAATGCTTGCTTAAAAAATGTTTTTAGGCCCTTCTTGAAAAAGTCAGTAGTTTGTGGAGTATTTAAATGTGTGGTTATTGTTCTGACACACAAGCAGAAACAGTTTTATTCTCCTGTGGATCAGGTGTCTGTGTACTCCTGGTCTGATCTGGATCCGGTGTGCACACTGAAGTCGGACCTGCTCCCGGTCCCTGGTGGCAGCGCTGTGGCCATTTTAAAACGGCCAATCACGGCCCTGCTGGCAGGATGTGGACGCTGCACCCGCCTTTCCTGCCTGCTCGCCTTCCACCTGGAGGACAGCGGCGGCCAGCAGGGTCCCACCAACCACCACTTTCTGTGCTCACCCAGAGACGCTCAGGGACTCCAGAGACCCAACATCACAGTAAGACACCGTGTTAAAGAGGGAGTTTGACTGCTGGTATTTATTTATACACATATTTAAAACAATGCACGGAAGCAGTGACGGAAAAGTCCGTTAATTTTCGCCTTTATTTTGATTATTTCAGTAGAGATACAGACAGGAAATGTGGCGAGAGTGAGGGAGGGAAGACCAAGGCCACAGAGGCGCACATTGTTACTTCAAAAACACTTAAAGTTATATATAGTTACATTCAAGCCATTGCCAAATGAGTTGAGACAAAGCTAGTAAATCAGCTCCACAAAACTCTCTCTGTATTTCTCAGTATGACTATCTTTACTAAATGGTGTAGTCCAGCGACATTCGCGCGCAGAAGCTCGAGTGAAGCGTTTGACGTCACCGCTGAAAAAAAAGGAAACGGCAGGGTTCAGCTTTGGAGACGAAGAGGACTGAAGGCATGGCTGAAAACCCAAAGAAGCGCCATTGAAATGTTTCAGTCAGTGATTGTACTGCTGAGAAAAGACCTACACGCTCAGCAGAAGGGCTAAAATCCCCAAAAGAAAGTGGCAGACGCCGTAGACAAACACGGATAACCATTGGTGAGGCTTTTCCTAGTTGGAGTAGCGCTGAAAAAAAAAAAGGGACAGAGGTCAGACAAGGATGTCACCTAACTGCTCCTGAACAGGTTAGTAATGGGTTTTGTAACGTAGTAGAAGTAGGAATTATTGCTTTTAAATTACTCGACCTCAATGATAGATAGGAGTGTGGAGGAGGTGTGGGGGTGGCGCGGGATCACCGAAGCCTTGCGTAATGTGGATGCACCGACAGTGTTGATGTCATTACTTAGAATTTCTCATGGGGGAGACAGAAACTACGCACTATAGCTTTAATTGGACTAAATTAGGCACCTAACATGCTTCTGATTGCATCACATTCATGCTCATGTTCACACACAGAGTGTGTCTTTCCCTGCAGGCAATGGTGCAGCAGGATAAGAGCGGCTACAGCGTCACCCTCCGCTCTGCCTCTGTGGCTCCTTTCGTCTGGCTTGATGTGGGAAACATCCCCGGACGCTTCAGCTCCAACGGCTTCCTGATGCTTACCAGAAACAGGACGGTCAGTTTTACCGCGTGGCGTAACACCAGCGTCACAGAACTCTCCAGATCGCTCACCATCACATCTTTAAGGGACGTATACTGACCTGAGACCAGCCAGCCTGCCACGTGCAGATGTCCTGTCCCTGTCTGTCTGAGATACAATGACTTAGGTTTGACCCTTTTTCAGTATCAGAAAGATATTTTTGGACGGGAGCTGGTAATTTGTGCCAATTTTCTAAATCTTCAAACTTGTTTTCTTGCCAAACAAAAGAGGAGATAGCAGAAAAACCACAGAAAATGGCAGTTAGACCTGAATATTTTTAAACAAAGGAAATTATTTGGGGTGGTTTTAGCAGCTTTTACTGTATTAAATCACTAGCAGGGAAGCTGTGGCACACAATGGGCCTTTATGTGAAGCTTTCCTTCACAAATAAAACCATCAGACAAAGGAATGAAATGTGCAAAGACAAATTTTTGCTAAAGGTGAACTGGCCAATATGAGCCTGGTTCCAGATCCCTAAATATGCCACATCTTAGATGTCTTTAGCTATATAAATAGATGAATAATGAAGTTAAACGAAATGGCAACACTGTCTCACTTCTTGCACTGACCAGTAGTTTTCTTTTGGACCACATGTAATCTGAACTGGGTTTAAGTTTACAGATGATTGTGTGTTGTGCACTGAAAACTATTATCCTTTTTTGCACATCTCTGAGATAACTTACAGAACCATCACTGATGGGTTGTATAACTTGCAGCACTGTTCAGAATATGTTTTGTATTCA